>NC_079221.1:619787-877287 GCF_029633865.1 Lampris incognitus
AGGTGGTGCCCCCCGGGGGTCGACGGGGGACAACGTGTCGCCCCTCTGAAGAATGCCAGGAGGTGGTGCCCCCCGGGGGTCGACGGGGGCCCAACGTGTCGCCCCTCTGGAGAATGCCAGGAGGTGGTGCCCCCCGGGGGGTCGACGGGGGCCCAACGTGTCGCCCTTTGGAGAATGCCAGGAGGTGGTGCCCCCCCGGGGGTCGACGGGGGCCCAACGTGTCGCCCCTCTGAAGAATGCCAGGAGGTGGTGCCCCCCGGGGGGTCGACGGGGGCCCAACGTGTCGCCCCTCTGAAGAATGCCAGGAGGTGGTGCCCCCCGGGGGGCGACGGGGGCCCAACGTGTCGCCCCTCTGAAGAATGCCAGGAGGTGGTGCCCCCCGGGGGGTCGACGGGGGCCCAACGTGTCGCCCCTCTGAAGAATGCCAGGAGGTGGTGCCCCCCGGGGGTCGACGGGGGCCCAACGTGTCGCCCCTCT
Source organism: Lampris incognitus (assembly GCF_029633865.1). Lineage (NCBI taxonomy): Eukaryota > Metazoa > Chordata > Actinopteri > Lampriformes > Lampridae > Lampris > Lampris incognitus. The sequence goes on from NC_079221.1 coordinate 620,265, forward strand.
GAAGAATGCCAGGAGGTGGTGCCCCCCGGGGGGTCGACGGGGGCCCAACGTGTCGCCCCTTTGGAGAATGCCAGGAGGTGGTGCCCCCCGGGGGTCGACGGGGGGCCCAACGTGTCGCCCCTCTGGAGAATGCCAGGAGGTGGTGCCCCCCAGGGGGTCGACGGGGGACCAACGTGTCGCCCCTCTGGAGAATGCCAGGAGGTGGTGCCCCCGGGGGTCGACGGGGGACCAACGTGTCGCCCCTCTGGAGAATGCCAGGAGGTGGTTCCCCCCGGGGGTCGACGGGGGACCAACGTGTCGCCCCTCTGGAGAATGCCAGGAGGTGGTTCCCCCCGGGGGTCGACGGGGGACCAACGTGTCGCCCCTCTGGAGAATGCCAGGAGGTGGTGCCCCCGGGGGTCGACGGGGGCCCAACGTGTCGCCCCTCTGGAGAATGCCAGGAGGTGGTGCCCCCCGGGGGGTCGACGGGGGACCAACGTGTCGCCCCTCTGGAGAATGCCAGGAGGTGGTGACCCCCGGGGGGTCGACGGGGGCCCAACGTGTCGCCCCTCTGGAGAATGTCAGGAGGTGGTGCCCCCGGGGGTCGACGGGGGCCCAACGTGTCGCCCCTCTGGAGAATGCCAGGAGGTGGTTCCCCCCGGGGGTCGACGGGGGCCCAACGTGTCGCCCCTCTGGAGAATGCCAGGAGGTGGTGCCCCCCGGGGGTCGACGGGGGCCCAACGTGTCGCCCCTCTGGAGAATGCCAGGAGGTGGTGCCCCCGGGGGGTCGACGGGGGACCAACGTGTCGCCCCTCTGGAGAATGTCAGGAGGTGGTGCCCCCCGGGGGTCGACGGGGGACCAACGTGTCGCCCCTCTGGAGAATGCCAGGAGGTGGTGACCCCCGGGGGGTCGACGGGGGCCCAACGTGTCGCCCCTCTGGAGAATGTCAGGAGGTGGTGCCCCCGGGGGTCGACGGGGGCCCAACGTGTCGCCCCTCTGGAGAATGCCAGGAGGTGGTTCCCCCCGGGGGTCGACGGGGGCCCAACGTGTCGCCCCTCTGGAGAAAGCCAGGAGGTGGTGCCCCCGGGGGTCGACGGGGGACCAACGTGTCGCCCCTCTGGAGAATGTCAGGAGGTGGTGCCCCCGGGGGTCGACGGGGGACCAACGTGTCGCCCCTCTGGAGAATGTCAGGAGGTGGTGCCCCCCGGGGGGTCGACGGGGGCCCAACGTGTCGCCCCTTTGGAGAATGCCAGGAGGTGGTGACCCCCGGGGGTCGACGGGGGACCAACGTGTCGCCCCTCTGGAGAATGCCAGGAGGTGGTGCCCCCGGGGGTCGACGGGGGCCCGGGGCGCCGCCCCCAGTCGAGTGTCTTGACATGCTTGTGTAAGAAGTGGGGTTGTTGTGAAGCGTCTAGTGTGTTGGTGTAGTGTTGTGTGTTGTCACGTCTCACTCTCAACCTTCACCGCTGTCTAGCAGAAATGCAAACAGGAGAGCCGAGCACATAAGTCTCTCCCTGCCAGTACACAGCCTCTTCAACAGCAAGCCCTATGTAGCGCCTCCTCGTGGTGACACCCAGTAACTGGGTACACCTTGGACCCTGGCTGAACTACAAGGGACTCGGAGGAGGTCTGGCCCCTAGACGTGCAGTACACAGGCCCACCGGTGTGTGGATATTCCCTGATGCCCACGAACCACCCCCAGCTATGGGTTAAATAGTGTCACCTAGTGGATACCTCGGGAGAGGACTAGGCTACAGGAGTAAACTCCTACACAACATCCATGTCCACAGTGCTGTTGTTTTGTGTTTTTCTTGCCCTTTTGTGTGTGTTTAAATGGGAGAGTACTGCTGGCGTCGTGTGTAGCTGCTGCTCCTCCCTCTCGTAGCCCCCCTTCCCATCCACCCTTGTATGTCTGCCCCCCTTCCCATCCACCCGTGTGTCTGTGTTGTATTGATCTGTTGACTTGTTTCACCACCTTTATTGTAAAGCCACTTTGAGTGTTAGAACAGTGCTATAAAAGATTGATTTATTATTATTAGTATTATTACTACCTGTCATGTCGGAGGGCTCTCATATCCACGTAGACAGTGGTGGGGTCTGGTCCTGCTGTACCCTGGGGTTGGGGAGACAAGCAGAATCGGGACATGAGTCTATACAGTGAGTCTTAAGCCCTTACATCCCCGAAGGTTGAATCAGTTCTTCTGAACACAAAGTTTAGTGGGAGAAACATTTCATCACTGCAATCACAGCATTGTAAGATGGTGACAGATGTAGTCTTAGACCCCTCTCGGTTCAGAATGGCCGTTCCCTCTGCACGTACATGTCCTGTTTGACTCCCTGTTCAAACCAACGTTCCTCCCTATCAAGGATGTGCATATCCTCACCCTTGAAAGAGTGGCTACTGGCCTGTGGATGGTGTAGACTGTGGAGTCCTGGCCTGTAGATGGTGTAGACTGTGGAGTCCTGGACTGTAGATGGTGTAGACTGTGGAGTCCTGGACTGTAGATGGTGTAGACTGTGGAGTCCTGGCCTGATGTCTTAGCTCTCATGTGTTGTCCCATCTGCTTCAGAGTACATCTGTCACCATCTTGCAATGCTTTGATTGCAGCTATCCCCCAATCCTCTGTGAGTAGTACACATGGCCATCGTAACTGTAGTTAATGGTCACGGCATTTGCATATGAAACTGGTCACTGGTTTGGGTCATTATGCCACTGTATTGTTTAGAAGGGTGGGGACACCTGCAGTCAGTGTATTGTTTATAAGGGTGGGGACACCTGCAGTCACTGTATTGTTTATAAGGGTGGGGACACCTGCAGTCACTGTATTGTTTATAAGGGTGGGGACACCTGCAGTCACTGTATTGTTTATAAGGGTGGGGACACCTGCACCCACTGTATTGTTTATAAGGGTGGGGACACCTGCAGTCACTGTATTGTTTATAAGGGTGGGGACACCTGCAGTCAGTGTATTGTTTATAAGGGTGGGACACTTGCAGTCACTGTATTGTTTATAAGGGTGGGGACACCTGCACCCACTGTATTGTTTATAAGGGTGGGACACCTGCAGTCACTGTATTGTTTATAAGGGTGGGGACACCTGCACCCACTGTATTGTTTATAAGGGTGGGGACACCTGCAGTCACTGTATTGTTTATAAGGGTGGGGACACCTGCACCCACTGTATTGTTTATAAGGGTGGGACACCTGCACCCACTGTATTGTTTATAAGGGTGGGGACACCTGCAGTCACTGTATTGTTTATAAGGGTGGGGACACCTGCACCCACTGTATTGTTTATAAGGGTGGGGACACCTGCACCCACTGTATTGTTTATAAGGGTGGGACACCTGCAGTCACTGTATTGTTTATAAGGGTGGGGACACCTGCAGCCACTGTATTGTTTATAAGGGTGGGGACACCTGCAGTCACTGTATTGTTTATAAGGGTGGGACACCTGCAGCCACTGTATTGTTTATAAGGGTGGGACACCTGCAGCCACTGTATTGTTTATAAGGGTGGGGACACCTGCACCCACTGTGTTGTTTATAAGGGTGGGACACCTGCAGTCACTGTGTTGTTTATAAGGGTGGGGACACCTGCACCCACTGTATTGTTTATAAGGGTGGGGACACCTGCAGCCACTGTATTGTTTATAAGGGTGGGGACACCTGCAGCCACTGTATTGTTTATAAGGGTGGGGACACCTGCAGTCACTGTATTGTTTATAAGGGTGGGGACACCTGCAGTCACTGTATTGTTTATAAGGGTGGGGACACCTGCAGCCACTGTATTGTTTATAAGGGTGGGGACACCTGCAGCCACTGTATTGTTTATAAGGGTGGGGACACCTGCAGTCACTGTATTGTTTATAAGGGTGGGACACCTGCAGTCAGGTGAGAGTGAAGAAGTCACTCAGATGATGAGGAAACGTTTCTCTCCCTGAACGTTGTGTTCAGAGGAACTGATTCAACTTCCTGGGACTTCCTGGATTGTTGAGCATGCATCAAGACTCGAACCCTTACAGATATTACAAGCTGGCTGGATGGAAGGGAATTGGAAGCTGCTTAATATGCTGCTTAATGCAGAGCCGTTGGGGGAAAAAAGCAGGGTGGCAGCCAGAAGCCAACCAGCCAGCCTTTGATATCCTGCAAGTCAACTTCACCATGTAACCATGGAAACTGTAACTAATTTTTGTACATGTTGTATTATGCCTGATATCGCTCCCTTGTGTGTTCCCCTGACAGCAGGTTCTCCAGCCTTCACTAGAAAACGGGTGCCAATTACAGCAAAGTACCACTGTATATGAATCCTACACAAACTCATAAATCAAGTGAGTTAAAATGCTGATCCTCTGCAAAAAAAACAAAAGCATAGAGACCTTGATATAATTTCTAACTGCGTCGTTTATCGTCTGTGCTGTAGTCACTGCCATGCAGTACAACTGACTTATTGTTTCTCCAAGACTGATTCACGGCACTGGTTGTCCTATTGATTTCCTCGGCTTCAAGATTCAACAGCTTTTCTGCTGAAAGACTGGTTACAACAAATCCTACTGCCGGTGGAAAGCAGGAGCACAAGCTAGCGATGAGCGCCGGTTGAAGTGAAAGACTGCATGGGTCTTCTGGGAGGTGGCAGCCAAACACTGTTATATGAGCAGGGGGACATGTGCACCTGGTCAAGCAGAGGTTGCAGCATCGAAGCGTTGTTGGAAGGACCCCTCTAGACCTTTCCATCAGGCTAAATTTATCATTCTGTGCAGCTTGATTAAAAGTAAATCTTTTTCTGACAATGCCAATCAATTACTACTTTAAAATAGCCTCCTGCACAAACTAACACATTATACTAACACATTACCCTTACCTGACGGCACCAAGCTGTACCAAGTGTTTGGCGTTATTCTCATCACAGACACATGATGAGGTTTGAGAGCAGAGTAAAACCATAAATTAGCCCTGCACCAAAAATAGCTTCATGGCAACACAATGCATGCTGCCAGGTGTGCTGCGACAAAAAATGGCCCTTTTCGAATGGTGAAGGAGTGGCCCTTGCCTGTGCACAATACTTTAAGTCGGGCTCAAACTAACGGATGCTAGCTACAGTTGGAGTTAACCAATGAAAAGGGAAAGCGAGAGACACCTGAAGAGACTGATGTTAAGCATCTCTGGGACATCATGCAGGAAGGACAAACTAACACATGGATGCATCAATAACACACATGGCAGCCGTAAGAGCGAGCAGCCCGCCTCACCCCACAGTACCTGCTCAGCCAGCTTCCCCAGCCTGTTGGGCTGACGAGAGGGCACGAGGGCAGGGTCACAGAGAGAAAGGAAGGTACATCATACACGGACACACATGCCCGAAACACACACACATACACACACACACACACACACACACACACACACACACACACACATATATATATATATATATATATATACATGGACATATACATGCATACAGAGAGAGACAGAGAGACAGAGAAAAAAGAAAAACGATAAACAGTCAGACTGAGAAACGGTGGGGCTAATAACCGAAAGCAAAGAAAGTAAAACGGTGAGGGGTAAAACCATCGTAAAGGGCATAGTTCCTCAACATGAATTCTGGTGCCGTGGGGCACGGCTCAGTAACGTAACATGTTTCATATTTCCCATCATCCTGACTCAGAAATAAAGGTGGTCTCCTTTCCCAGGCGTCCCTACAGACACAACTGGCTCTGGGTGAGAAGCCGGATGTGGGTATGTGTCCTGGTCGCTGCACTAGCGCCTCCTCTGGTCGGTTGGGGCGCCTGGTCAGGGGGGAGGGGGAACTGGGGGGAATAGCGTGATCCTCCCACGTGCTATGTCCCCCTGGTGAAACTCCTCACTGTCAGGTGAAAAGAAGCGGCGGGTGACTCCACATGTCTGGGAGGAGGCATGTGGTAGTCTGCAGCCCTCCCCGGATCAGCAGAGGAGGCGGAGCAGCAACCGGGACGGCTTGGAAGACTGGGGTATTTGGCCAAGTACAATTGGGGGAAAAAGTGGGGTGGGGGGGTCAACAAAAAAAATAAAGATCGTCTCCCTTCCTGTCATCGGTTAGGAGCAGCTTCATGCCCGTTCTCCGTCAGTCTCTGGTCGGTCTGGATTCTGTTGCAAACTGGCAATGCAGTAAAAGATGACCGGGCACTTAGTTTGACCAATTACAGCTTTGCCCTTACTGTATTTCACCCCAGCTCTTAGCAAGGACAAAACCAGCATTAATATCTAATATTGAGCCAACACATATGAAATTAATATCTAATATAGATCCAACACATATGAAATTAATATCTAATATTGATCCAACGCATATGAAATTAATATCTAATATTGATCCAACGCATATGAAATTAATATCTAATATTGAGCCAACACATTTGAAATTAATATTTAATATAGATCCAACACATATGAAATTAATATCTAATATTGAGCCAACACATTTAAAATTAATATCTGATATTGAGCCAACACATATGAAATTAATATCTAATATAGATCCAACACATTTGAAATTAATATCTAATATTGATCCAACACATATGAAATTAATATCTAATATTGAGCCAACAAATTTGAAATTAATATCTAATATAGATCCAACACATATGAAATTAACATCTAATATTGATCCAACACATTTGAAATTAATATCTAATATAGATCCAACACATTTAAAATTAATATCTAATATTGATCCAACACATTTGAAATTAATATCTAATATTGATCAAACGCATATGAAATTAATATCTAATATTGATCCAATATCTAATATTGAGCCAACACATTTGAAATTAATATCTAATATTGAGCCAACAAATTTGAAATTAATATCTAATATAGATCCAACACATATGAAATTAATATCTAATATTGATCCAACACATTTGAAATTAATATCTAATATTTAGCCAACACATTTGAAATTAATATTTAATATAGATCCAACACATATGAAATTAATATCTAATATTGAGCCAACACATTTAAAATTAATATCTAATATTGAGCCAACACATATGAAATTAATATCTAATATAGATCCAACACATTTGAAATTAATATCTAATATTGATCCAACACATATGAAATTAATATCTAATATTGAGCCAACAAATTTGAAATTAATATCTAATATAGATCCAACACATTTAAAATTAATATTTAATATTGATCCAACACATTTGAAATTAATATCTAACATTGATCAAACGCATATGAAATTAATATCTAATATTGATCCAATATCTAATATTGAGCCAACACATTTGAAATTAATATCTAATATTGATCCAACGCATATGAAATTAATATCTACTATTGAGCCAACAAATTTGAAATTAATATCTAATATAGATCCAACACATATGAAATTAATATCTAATATTGATCCAACACATTTGAAATTAATATCTAATATTGAGCCAACACATTTGAAATTATAATCTAATATAGATCCAACACATATGAAATTAATATCTAATATAGATCCAACACATTTGAAATTAATATTTAATATTGATCCAACACATATGAAATTAATATCTAATATAGATCCAACACATTTGAAATTAATATCTAATATTGATCCAACACATATGAAATTAATATCTAATATAGATCCCACACATTATAAATTAATATCTAATATTGATCCAACACATATGAAATTCATATCTAATATTGATCCAACACATATGAAATTAATATCTAATATAGATCCAACAGATTTGAAATTAATATCTAATATAGATCCAACACATTTGAAATTAATATCTAATATTGAGCCAACACATATGAAATTAATATCCAATATTGATCCAACGCATATGAAATTAATATCTAATATTGATCCAACACAGGAACACATGAAAGATGCTCCTCTTCAAGCCATTTGCTGCCAAGAGCCATAAACTAACTATAAACTAAACCTAGAGGAATATGGAGCTGGACACCCTCCAAAATAAGGTGAGACTTTACCTAAAATATACCTTCCTTCTATTGATGACTGTAATAACATAAGATATTACCGAGGATAAGTCTCACCTTATTCCATTAATGAGTCTGTCAGACTACAGCCCTTTAGCGTAACACACTGAGCAGTGTCACGGCTACTTTTGGTCCTCTATGCACAGCCAGAAATAGTTATCATTTTGGAGTTTTTCCTCCTTTTTCTCCTCAACTGCACTTTGGCCAATTACCCCCCTCTCCGAGCTGTGCTGGTCTCTGCTCCACCCCCTCTGCTGATCCAGGGAGGGCTGCAGACTACCACATGCCTCCTCCCATACATGTGGCGTCACCAGCCGCTTCTTTTCACCTGACAGTGAGGAGTTTCACCAGGAGGACGTAGTGCGTGGGAGGATTACGCTATTCCCCCAGTTCCCCCTCCCCCCTTACCAGGCGTGCCGACCGACAAGAGGAGGCGCTAGCGCAGCGACCAGGACACATACCCACATCCGGCTTCCCACCCACAGACACGGCCAATTGTGTCTGTAGGGATGCCCGACCAAGCCGGAGGTAACACGGAGATTCGAAGTGGTGATCCCTGTGTTGGTAGACAACGGAATAGACTGCCACACTACCTGGACACCCATGGTTATCATTTATGACCCTTGACCTCTTCAACCCTCCTCCTTGCCCCTTTCCTCTCCTCCTCTGTGTGGTCCTCACCTGCAAACAGACTGCTACATTGACCCTGCAGCCAAAGGTGGTGCTGACGGCGCGTGGTGACAGCCCCAAGTCCTTGAAGATCTTGGAGAAAGACTGAGTGAGAGCGATGCGGGGCCTCTCCTCCGCCACCACCATGCACGTGCGCACACATGACAGGTTGACATTCCGCAACTACACATGGGATAAGGAAAAGAGGAAGTAAGAAACAAGCAAAACCCTTCTGTACCCATCTCCTTTGCAGGAGATAAACAAAACCATTTGATATTTGAAAAGAGGGGCTAACCCGCAACGCTTCTGTCTGTGAACCGAGGCCCTTGGTGCACATCTCCATGACAGAGTAGGAGCAGAAGGTGACACGGACTTTGTACTGGCTGACTGCTGCCAGCCACAGAGATGCATTACTCTCCAGCTCCAGAGGAGGCACCAGAATGGACTGGTGACCTGAATACACACTGGGAAACACACACACACACACACACACACACACACACACACACACACACACACACACACACACACACACACACACACACACACATTTTCATTTGGAAATAATTTACTTTAATACAAACTGGGTAGTAGGAAGTAGTGCACTTGTGCTTTCTATGTTCCAAAATCCTTTTATGAGCAAAAGGACTTATCAGGGTTGGGCAGACGTGTTCCACATTGTTATAAAGTATACATTAAAAGAAAAGAAAGAAAAGGAAGCAATAACAATGAAATTGATAATAGTGATAAAATAAGATAAAACAGCCCCACCCCACCCCTTTGATTGTCCAGAGTAGTTTTAAGGCATAATATTTAGCATAAATAAATAACAGTAGAGCTGGAGCTAGTATGTCCATGGAGTCAGTTGTTATTTTTATGTCAAGGGCAGAGGTTAAATTGCACGTCATGTCATGTCATTTGGGTGTTATGGATGCATGATAAAAAGGGTTCCCAAGTTTTGTAGAATTTCTACTCAGAACCCCTGACTGAGAAGCGCAACATCTCCAGGTTGAGGCAGGACATTACACCTCGAAGCCACTTATTAAGTGTGGACGGGGCGGCATCCTTCCACCTGAGCAAAACCGCACGTCTGGCCAAGAGTGAAGCAAAGGTAAGCATGCAGCATTCTGAAAATGTCAAATGAGCCACTCCATCAGTAACGCCAGACAAAGCAACCAGAGGGTCTGGGTCTAGGTTCCGCTTTAAAATGTTGGATAGAGTGTGAAAAACATCTTTCCAGAATTTTTCCAAGTGAGGGCACAGCCAGTACATGTGTATCAGGGTAGCATTGCTGTTTTTGCATTTGTCGCAGGTGGGGGTGATATCAGGATAGATGCTCGATAATTTAACCTTAGACATGTGGGCCCTTTGAACCACCTTAAATTGCACTAGGCAGTGTCTTGCACAGATTAAGGATTTGTGTATTGATGTGAGAATGGAATCCCATTGGTCATCAGATAGTGCATGTCCCAAATCGTGTTCCCAGGCTGTTTTAATCATCTCTAGAGGTGGACATGTCAGCATGGAAATGTCTCTGTATAATGTTGACAATGCACCTTTAGATAGTGGGTCAAAGGAGAGAAATGTGTCAACAGGGTTCGTGTCAGGTTTTTCAGGAAAGCGCGGTAAGATAGAACGCATATATTGTCTGACTTATAAATATCGAAAAAAGGGTGTTCTGGGTAAGTTGTATTTCTCAGACAGCTGGGTGAAAGACATAAAGCAGTTGTTTTTGAATGTGTCTTTAAAAAATCTGATACCTTTCCTGTGCCAATCCTGAAAAGTTGAGTCATGTCGAGATGGTATGAAAAGACGACTGGAAGCAACAGGACTCCGAAGAGAGAAGTCTCTGTAGCCAAAAGTCTTCCTGAATTGGGCTCACACTTTAAGGGTATGACAAACAACTGGGTTGTCTATTAGTTTAGTCAGAGTGTAGTTGAGTGGTGAGCCAAGGAGTGCTGGAAGCGAAATATCCTGGCATGATCTTAGCTACAGAGATGTCCATTCTCAGCTGTCTGACTGAAGGTAAAAGTGGTTCCAAAAAGACAGGGAATATTAGCAGCCAAGTAGTAGTGATGCATATCAGGGAGCACCATGCCCCCATCTCTTTTGAATCTTGCCATATATATGAGGAAATAATCGAATCTAATGAAACAAAAAATGATTTTGGGATGAACACCGGTACACACTGAAATAAATATGTAAACTTTGGTAGTGTATTAATTTTTATAGAGTTTATTTGTCAGGCAAGGGACGGGGTAAGAGGGGACCACTGCAGCAACAATGTTTTAATTTTCTTCAAAAAGATTTTTACATTTCCGTGTGACTGCTACTCCCAATTAGGTGAATTATCTTTCTTCAATTTGGAATGGTATGTCATCGTAGTCTAGGTCAAATGCTTTTCTATGAATCGGGAACAATTCACTTTTCTGCAAGTTTATCTTGTATCCCGATAGTGATCCAAACTGGTGAAGCAGAGAAAGTGCTACTGGCAGAGAGGTTGTTGGGTCTGAGACATATAGCAGAAGATCATCTGCATATAAAGACACTTTATGTTCCATACCTCACCACCAAATACTGGCAATGTTTGCATCGTTACGAAGAGCAACTGCAGGCGGTTCAATAGCTAGATCAAAGAGGATTGGACTTGGTGGGCAAACCTGAGAGTTTCCGCGGCCTAGGGCGAAAGGTTGAGAAACTGTGCTGTTAGTTTTGAACTGTTGCAGTGGGAGATGTATACAGGTGCATCTCAAAAAATTTGAATATTGTGGAAAAGTTCATTATTTTCTGTAATTTAATTCAAAAAGTGAAACTTTCATATATTCTAGATTCATTACACATAAAGTGAAATCTGTCAAGCCTTTTTTGTTTTAAACTTGATGATTACAGCTTACAACTCATGAAAATCAAAAATCCAGTATCTCAAAATATTAGAATATTACATAAGACCAATCAAAAAAAGGATTTATCATACAGAAATGTCGACCTTCTGAGACGTATGTTCATTTATTTACTCAATACTTGGTCGGGGCTCCTTTTGCACAAATTACTGCATCAACGCGGCGTGGCCTGGAGGCAACCAGCCTGTGGCACTGCTGAGATGTTATGGAAGCCCAGGTTGCTTTGATAGTGGCCTTCAGCTCGTCTGCATTGTTGGGTCTGGTGTCTCTCATCTTCCTCTTGACAATACCCCATAGATTCTCTATGGGGTTCAGGTCAGGCGAGTTGGCTGGCCAATCAAGCACAGTAATACCATGGTAGTTTTGGCACTGTGGGCAGGTGCCAAGTCCTGCTGGAAAATGAAATCAGCATCTCCATAAAGCTTGTCAGCATTGACTCTGGGTTTGATGAAACACAGTGGACCAACACCAGCAGATGACATGGCACCCTAAAGGCACCCTAAATCATCACCGACTGTGGAAACTTCACACTGGACTTCAAGCAACTTGGATTCTGTGCCTCTCCACTCTTCCTCCAGACTCTGGGACCTTGATTCCCAAATGAAATGCAACATTTACTTTCATCTGAAAAGAGGACTTTGGACCACTGACCAACGGTCCAGTTCTTTTTCTCCTTAGCCCAGGTAGGACGCTTCTGACGTTGTCTCTGGTTGAGGAGTGGCTTGACACTAGGAATGTGACACTTGTAGCCCAGTTCCTGGGCACGTCTGTGTGTGGTGGCTCTTGATGCACTGACTCCAGCCTCAGTTCACTCCTTGTGAAGCTCCCCCAGGTTCTTGAATCGGCCTTGCTTGACAATCCTCTCAAGGCTGTGGTCATCCCTGTTGCTTGTGCACCTTTTCCTACCACACTTTTCCCTTCCAGTCAACTTTCCATGGATATGCTTTGATACAGCACTCTGCGAACAGCCAGCCCTTTCTGCAACGACCTCCTGTGGCTCATGGGGTATTGTCAAGAGGAAGATGAGAGACACCAGACCCAACAATGCAGACGAGCTGAAGGCCACTATCAAAGCAACCTGGGCTTCCATAACATCTCAGCAGTGCCACAGGCTGGTTGCCTCCAGGCCACGCTGCGTTGATGCAGTAATTTGCGCAAAAGGAGCCCCGACCAAGTATTGAGTGCATAAATGAACATACTTCTCAGAAGGTCGACATTTCTGTATGATGAATCCTTTTATTGATTGGTCTTCTGTAATATTCTAATATTTTGAGATACTGGATTTTTGATTTTCATGAGCTGTAAGCCGTAATCATCAAGATTAAAATAAAAAAGGCTTGACATATTTCACTTTATGTGTAATGAATCTAGAATATATGAAAGTTTCACTTTTTGAATTAAATTACGGAAAATAATGAACTTTTCCACAATATTCAAATTTTTTGAGATGCACCTATATAATAAGTACTTATGTTTTTTAACTGAGACAATAGATGGGCCAAGAGGGACACATACCAGAAGAAACACAGGAGAAAGGGCTCTGGCAGCACTTGATGCCATACTAGTTCCAGTCAGTAGGGGCTTAAACCGCCCACTTACCATAGTGGTTGTCTTACCTGCACAGACACCAAAGAGCAAAGCCCAAGCCGCAGTAGGGGTCCAAACAGATGGCGATCTGCCGGGAGGGGTAGAGCTCACACTGCAGCTTGATGGAACGACACAAGGCACTGGTGGCAGCGTGAGACATCTGGATAGGTAAGCAAAACATACAAGGGCATCGAGACAGCAACGATACTTAGAAACAACACAATCTACCATCGCATTAGATCCCAGTATTCAGATATTATTAAATTAAAACTGATTTTGTGTAACTAAAGACTGGACAGTGTCTGAGTAATATTGCTGACATTTATTGTTGGGGATGTGCTGTAGTGTGAAGAGAGAATCATAAAGTTTCTTTCAGGTAAGAGTTTATTTTTATAAAAAGTTTAGATGCTCATTCGTCCACCTTAACCTCAACCTGGTAGCCCGCCGAGAATGTGTTAAACAGACACTACAACGCTGTAGTTGGCTGGCCAAACTCATATCTATGCTTCCTTCAACACGGGACATCCCTGTCAGTGCTGAAGTACCTTGACCCCAGCTAGGATGCCTGTTGTGGACACACTGAAGTCCAAGTAGGCCAGCATCTCTGGGGTGGGAGGCTTATAGATCTGGGGACTCTTCTTCCTCGGAAGGTCATCTGAAGGTCAAACAGAGGGAGAGGAGGTCAGTTTGCTGATGTTGTACCTATAAACTTACACCACCAGCCAGCAGATCTTGAGGCATGAGAATGCACTCTGTTAAGATCACCTCTTTACAGGGGTGTGCATATGCCTGTGCACGCATGTGTGTGTGTGTGTGTGTGTGTGTGTGTGTGTGTGTGTGTGTGTGTGTGTGTGGTGTTGCTGCTGTCCCCCCCCCCCTTTTTTTTCTCAAATTATACTTGGCCAACTACCCCACTCTTCCAAGACGTCCCAGTCTCTGCTCCACGCCCTTTGCTGATCTGGGGAGGGCTGCAGACTACCACATGTCTCCTCCCATACATGTGGAGTCACCAGCCGCTTCTTTTCACCTGACAGTGAGGAGTTTCGCCAGGGGGACGTAGCACGTGGGAGGATCACGCTATTCCCCCCAGTTCCCCCTCCCCCCTGACCAGGCGCCCTGACTGACCAGAGGAGGCGCTAGTGCAGCAACTAGGACACACACCCACATCCAGCTTCCCACCCGCAGACACGGCCAATTGTGAATTATGTCTGTAGGGATGGACGCCTGACCAAGCTGAAGGTAACACGGGAATTCAAACTGGCGATCCCCATGTTGGTGGGCAACGGAATAGACCGCTATGCTACCCGGACGCCCCCGTCTGTGTTGTTTTTACCTGTGTCAAGGACCACTGGCCAGCTTTTGACGTCTACAGCAGCAGCAGCCTCTTTGGATTTCAGCAGCTTCATTATTGCTTGAGTGGTCAGGATACACACAGACTTACTGACCTGTCACACGTGCACACACACACACACACACACACACACACACACACACACACACACACACACACACACACACACACACACAATCTAACAATGAGCCTCGCAGCGACCTTACATTTGTTGATCCTAAACTTGTCTGAAACAAAAACGGAGATGACTACTGGGGATGAAAGAGTGTGCTCTTTGACCCAGATTACAACAGTCAGTGTTACCTCAACAATCATCTTGACTGTGGGCAGGGTAGTGGCCAGGTTCTGTGGATGAGGAGGCCTGACAGTGACAGGCACACAGCCAGCGTACAGGCAGCCATAGAAGGTGGCAATAAGGTCAATCCCTGAGAGCAAACATAAATCACATTGCATAGTTCAGGCATTTAGTGACTCACAATGAAAGGTGATGTCAAAGATGACAGAACAAGAAAGCAGCGGTTCTTACCTGGCGGGTATACTAGTGCTACATGGTCCCCAGCATTGAGGCGCCCTTTTTCCATCAGCGCCACCGCGACACGCTCTGCCCGCTTATGAAGCTGCAGACAGGAAGCTGTGCTAGCAACAGTACCCTGGTGAACAACAGACAACAAGAACATGCTTTAGCGCCGCCACATTTCACACGGAGATCTGATTCTCCTAGCAGTGTAGCAAATGGACGGGAAACAGAAAGTACCTTGGCGTTTAGGACCAAGAAGAGAGGGTGGTCGGGTGTGGCCTGAGCCCTCCACTGCAGAACATCCTGCATGTATAAGAACTGTGGAGGAAAGACAAAAACATGAGAGAAAGTGAGCTATGACCTATAAAACAAAATCAAAGGTAGCAATAAAGGAAAAAGTCAAGAGATACTGAGGCAGTACGGGCACAAGTCCCAATGACCATGGCGGGATGAAGTGGGGATTTGACAGATCAGTGAAGGACATTAAAAAATACTGTGTTTGGACAGCTGAGAAGTATAGAGAAGTGATGGCTGATGGAAGCAGTATGAAGGGGATTAGGGATCAAAATTATACAATATGTTAATTTCCTGTAGCACAATGGGGGCAGAGTTCAAACCATGCCCCCTTTTGTCTTATTACACTGAACCAACAGGAAATCTTTCAAGATCCAAGACAGACCCCAGAGTAGTTTCTTACCTGTGTGCATAGAGGTGATGAGAGGGTGAAATGAAGATGGCTATCTACCTTACGTGCCTGGTCATTGTCTTCTAGTTGGGCCACATCTCGCCCACAGGCTTGGGCTATCCGTTTCCCGGCCACAAGGTTGCCCACTATCATAGAAGCAGGCCCAACCTCTGTCCAGCACAACAAAACACCACCATCATCACCATCAATCATGTTAGTCAGTCACACAGTATCATGACTGATACTTATTTTCTTCAGTAACAAACACAACAACAATTTGCAAAGAGAGAGCAAGTTCTCATGATTCACATGTTCTTACAATGTGAGAGCCCTCCTTACTTGCCCCTGCTGTGGCTCACCTGGTTGCTTTTGGCGTGGCTTGGGCAGGTTGGTAACACAAGTGTGGGGGCACATAAGGACATTGCAGGGGTGCAGGGCTCCCTCCAGGAAGCGCTGTTTGGTCTCAGAGATGTGGATGCCACCCAGAGGTGCCTTGGGCAGTGTGTTTGCAGGTACCAGAGCCAGGCAATACACCCCCACCTGGTGAATACTATCTATAGCCTGCACGGAAAAAAATACAAGGAAAACAAAGGGAAGAGCCAGGAGGTGAGTAAACTGAAATAGAATGGAAGAAATCGGCTTTCACATTACAGTATCAGAAAAAAGCAAAAGCATTGTTTTTATTTGACTTTTGTTATCCACTACAGTTGTGTTCTGAATATTTTCTTAAAAGGTGGACGCTTACAGAAAGACCTTATGTCCTTTTTACCCCTCCTCATGTTCTACGCCTCTTATCAACTTAACTAACAGGCCTGGGTCAAATAAAGGTTTAAAAATTTCACCACTTTAAAATACTTCCTATTTTAATCATCCATCCATCCATCATCCAAACCGCTTATCCCGCTCTCAGGGTCGTGGGATGCTGGAGCCTATCCCAGCAGTCATTGAGTGGCAGGTGGGGAGACACCCTGGACAGACCGCCAGGCCATCACAGGGCGCACACACACACACACACACACACACACACACACACGTTCACACTTAGGGACAATTTAGTACGGTAAGTCACCTGACCTACATGTCTTTGGACTGTGGGAGGAAACCAGAGCCCCCAGAAGAAACCCATGCAGACACGGGGAGAACATGCAAACTCCACCCAGAGGAAGACCCAGGACGGCCCCCAAGGTTGGACTACCCCGGGGCTCAAACCCAGGACCTTCTTGCTGTGAGGCGACCACGCTAACTACTGCGCCACCGTGTCACCCGCTGATAAATATTTCAAGTAAAAGTCATCATATTAGCATCTGTATTTGTCAGTAAGTAATAGTCATCATATTAGCATCTGTACTTGTCAGTAAGTAATAGTCATTATATTAGCATCTGTATTTGTCAGTAAAGTAAAAGTCATCATATTAGCATCTGTATTTGTCAGTAAAGTAAAAGTCATCATATTAGCATCTGTATTTGTCAGTAAAGTAAAAAAAGTCATCATATTAGCATCTGTATTTGTCAGTAAAGTAAAAGTCATTATATTAGTATCTGTATTTGTCAGTAAGTAAAAGTCATCATATTAGCATCTGTATTTGTCAGTAAGTAATAGTCATCATATTAGCATCTGTACTTGTCAGTAAAGTAAAAGTCATTATATTAGCATCTGTATTTGTCAGTAAGTAATAGTCATCATATTAGCATCTGTATTTGTCAGTAAAGTAAAAGTCATTATATTAGTATCTGTATTTGTCAGTAAGTAAAAGTCATCATATTAGCATCTGTATTTGTCAGTAAGTAATAGTCATCATATTAGCATCTGTATTTGTCAGTAAAGTAAAAGTCATTATATTAGCATCTGTATTTGTCAGTAAGTAAAAGTCATCATATTAGCATCTTTATTTGTCAGTAAAGTAAACGTCATTATATTAGCATCTGTACTTGTCAGTAAAGTAAAAGTCATTATATTAGCATCTGTACTTGTCAGTAAAGTAATAGTCATCATATTAGCATCTGTATTTGTCAGTAAAGTAAACGTCATTATATTAGCATCTGTACTTGTCAGTAAAGTAATAGTCATTATATTAGCATCTGTACTTGTCATTAAAGTAAAAGTCATTATATTAGCATCTGTATTTGTCAGTAAGTAATAGTCATTATATTAGCATCTGTATTTGTCAGTAAGTAAAAGTCATCATATTAGCATCTGTATTTGTCAGTAAAGTAAACGTCATTATATTAGCATCTGTACTTGTCAGTAAGTAAAAGTCATTATATTAGTATCTGTATTTGTCAGTAAGTAAAAGTCATCATATTAGCATCTGTATTTGTCAGTAAGTAATAGTCATCATATTAGCATCTGTATTTGTCAGTAAAGTAAAAGTCATTATATTAGCATCTGTATTTGTCAGTAAGTAAAAGTCATCATATTAGCATCTTTATTTGTCAGTAAAGTAAACGTCATTATATTAGCATCTGTACTTGTCAGTAAAGTAAAAGTCATTATATTAGCATCTGTACTTGTCAGTAAAGTAATAGTCATCATATTAGCATCTGTATTTGTCAGTAAAGTAAACGTCATTATATTAGCATCTGTACTTGTCAGTAAAGTAAAAGTCATTATATTAGCATCTGTACTTGTCATTAAAGTAAAAGTCATTATATTAGCATCTGTATTTGTCAGTAAGTAATAGTCATTATATTAGCATCTGTATTTGTCAGTAAGTAAAAGTCATCATATTAGCATCTGTATTTGTCAGTAAAGTAAACGTCATTATATTAGCATCTGTACTTGTCAGTAAGTAATAGTCATCATATTAGCATCTGTATTTGTCAGTAAAGTAAATGTCATTATATTAGCATCTGTATTTGTCAGTAAGTAAAAGTCATCATATTAGCATCTGTATTTGTCAGTAAAAGCATCTGTATTTGTCAGTAAAGTAAAAGTCATTATATTAGCATCTGTATTTGTCAGTAAGTAAAAGTCACCATATTAGCATCTGTATTTGTCAGTAAAAGCATCTGTATTTGTCAGTAAAGTAAAAGTCATCATATTAGCATTTGTATTTGTCAGTAAGTAAAAGTCATCATATTAGCATCTGTATTTGTCGGTAAAAGCATCTGTATTTGTCAGTAAAGTAAAAGTCATCATATTAGCATCTGTATTTGTCAGTAAAGTAAAAGTCACTATATTAGCATCTGTATTTGTCAGTAAGTAAAAGTCACCATATTAGCATCTGTATTTGTCAGTAAAAGCATCTGTATTTGTAAGTAAAGTAAAACTCATCATATTAGCATCTGTATTTGTCAGTAAAAGCATCTGTATTTGTCAGTAAAGTAAAAGTCATCATATTAGCATCTGTATTTGTCAGTAAAGTTATATTAGCATCTGTATTTGTCAGTAGAAATTGGACATTAAAGGACAAATCAGAAGTGATTGAGGACAATGAACAAATAGCAACAATCTTTAATACATTCTTTGTGTACTCTGTACAATGTCTAGCTGAGAATTTTGGAGAAAGACCCAGACTTCTTCAATCAGTAAATTAGGAACTCCCAGTATTCACAATTGAATGTGTCTCTGAAGCTGCTGTTATGAAAGCGCTTGACAGCTTAAAACGGTCCAAGTCCAAGGATGTCTTCGACCTTAACTCTCATTTCTTTAAGAATTATAGATCGATTATTTGTAAACCTTTAACTCATCTGATAAATTTATCAATAAAAAAATCATGTTTTCCATCTTCCTGCAAGGCTGCAGTGGTGACATCTGTCTTTAAGTCAGGGGACAGTACTGCGCCATGAAATTACAGACCCATCAGTATTCTCCCAATAGTCTCTAAAATTGCTGAAAAGATTGTGTGTGACCAGCTAGTCACCCACTTAAATGAAGGTGCATATAATTTACACCCAATGCAATTTGGTTTCAGTAAGCATCATGCTACAGAAACTGTGATCTGTTATTTTGTGGAGCAGGTTAAAAGTTATCTTGACAATGGTGGTGTGGTTGGAGCCGTGTTTTTGGATTTTACAAAGGCCTTTGACACCTTTAATCATGACGTCCTACTCTCAAAGAGTTCAAGATTTAACTTTTCCGTTGATGCATTAGACTGGATGGAGTCCTATTTAAATAAGAGAAAACAGTGTACTAAAATTGGTGACAAATGTTCAGCAAACACATATTGTACAGCAGGGGTCCCTCAAGGGTCTATACTAGGACCCATTTTATTTAGTATATACATAAACGACCTTCCACAAGCCTGTCCAGATGTAAACGTTCAAATGTATGCCGACGATACGGTCATCTTAACTCATACAAGATCAAAAGAGCAAGGTGCAGCTAAATTAACAGCTGCCATGTGCAAGGTATCGGATTGGCTTACAAACTCATGCTTAACTCCCAATGTAAGCAAAACAGTCTGCATGTACTTTACATCAAGGACCAACAATTCAGTTGATCCAGACATTTTATTAAATGGTGAAGTTATTAATACGGTGACACATGTAAAATATTCAGGCATCATAATGGACAAGCACTTGCCTTTTAAAAAACATGTCAGTAAGGTAACCAAGAACATTAAGTTCAATTTGAATAATTTTAAGAGCATCAGGCATCAAATGTCTTCATCTGCCGCAAATCTTTTTCTACATGCCATGATTTTCCCTCATTTGTCGTACTGTATAACCACTTGGTCCCAAGCAGGTGTGACCACCCTCAAGCCAGTATATTCTCTATATAAACAGATTTTTTAAAATATTGGATAAAAAAACCAAGGGAATTTCACCACTGCCATATCCTGAAAAAATATAACTGTCCTAATTTTGATAATTTTTTGTTTTATTCAGATGTATGCCTGATGTTCAAGATTATTCATGGACTCACCCCCCTGAGAGCATGCCTGGCCTCTCCCGACAATGACAGAACTGTAAGGGTCAGAACCAGAGCATCTTCAAGGGGAGATTGGGTACCACAGTTTAGGAAGACTACTTTTGATCAATTAGCCTTTTCAGTAAAAGTGGTGGGAAAGTGGAATTCCCTTCCCCCAATGTCAGAGAGTCAGCCAGCTTTGCGGTGTTTAAAAAGCGTCGTAAACTTTGGTTAAAATCAGCACAAACGTGTAATCACAAATAAATGTCCTTGCTTTAACATTTTGTACATACTTTAGATTTCACTCGGGGTTTTTGTTGTGCTTTTTATTCAGAGTAGTTACTATATTTTTCTTAGTCCGGAGCAGCCCAGGGTTCTGGCCTGAACCAGCCTAGGGTTCTGGCCTGAACCAACCTAGGGTTCTGGCCTGAACCAACCTAGGGTTCTGCCTGAACCAGCCTTGGGTTCTGGCTGGAACCAGCCCAGGTGCAACTGACCGTAGACTTGTGTGTAATTTATAGTCCCGGCCATTGAACAGGCCAGACTGGTTTTTAGAGCTGTTGTCATAGTTTAGGACAGATTGTTATTTATTGATGTTTCAGGTCAGTTTACTATTTATATTTATTGTTGCTGAATAGATGAAATCCATATTCATTATGTTGTTGTCATATAGGCCAGATTGCTAGTTATATCCCCTGTTTTAAATAGATCAGATTGTATTTATAACTTTTGAGATTGGTTTTCTGATGTATTGTCATGTTTTTACTTCTGTATTAATTGTTGTTTGTCTGCCTGTCCAATAGTTTTCTTATGTATTGTTATGTTTTTACTTCTGTATTAATTGTTGTTTGTCTGCCTGTCCAATAGTTTTCTTATGTATTGTTATGTTTTTACTTCTGTATTAATTGTTGTTTGTTTGCCTGCCCAGGGACTGCAGATGCAAATTAGCTGCCAACTAACTCTGGTGCAATTGTAAAATTGTGCGTTGTCCCTGTCAAAAAAACAATAAACTAAACTAAGTAAACGCCTTTATATTAGCATCTGTATTTGTCAGTAAAGTAAAAGTCATATTAGCATCTGAATTTGTCAGTAAATTAAAAGTCATCATATTAGCATCTGTACCTGTCAGTAAAGTAAAAGTCATTGCATTAGCATCTGTATTTGTCAGTAAAGTAATAGTCATCATATTGGCATCTGTATTTGTCAGTAAAGTAAACCAAGTAAAAAAACACGTTCTACAGAATTGCTTCAGTTTTGAAGAAGTGTTCATCAGAAGTGTAACTTAGCGATGCATAAAAGTCCTTGCACGTCAACCCCTTTCTTTCCGGCGATGCTTCCGCAGGTGAAGGTAATACATGCAACACCGGTACTGTATATCAGTGAGTGCTTGCAGACCAGCTGCAAATCTGCCACACCGCTCTATTCCATCAGTTTCAAAATCCTCTGTTGTTCTGCAGGATTTTGCATATTGCCTGTCATCAAAGCTGCAATGAAGACAAAGCAACTGTTGTCAGCTGACAGGTTTGAACCCCAATATCTATAACTATTTGACAAGGGAAACAAACAGCGCAAAAAATAAACAAATAACTAAAAGAAAATATAGCAAGGAACTGCTGAAGGCATAGGTTTTAAACATGACACATGTTTTGTTTTTGTGGATTTTCTCACCCTTTTTTCCCCAGTTGTATCCGGCCAATTACCCCACTCTTCTGAGCCGTCCCGGTCGCTGCTCCACCCCCTCTGCTGATCCAGGGAGGGCTGCAGACTACCACATACCCCCTCCCATACATGTGGAGTCACCAGCCGCTTCTTTTCACCTGACAGTGAGGAGTTTCACCGGGGGGACGTAGCACGTGGGAGGAGCACGCTATTCCCCCCAGTTCCCCCTCCCCCCTGAACAGACGCCCCGACCGACCAGAGGAGGCGTGAGTGCAGTGACCAGGACACATACTCACATCCAGCTTCCCACCCACAGACATGGCTAACTGTGTCTGTAGAGACACTAAGCCAGGGGTAACACAGGGATTTGAACCAGTGATCCCCGTGTTGATAGGCAACGGAACAGCCCGCCATGCTACCTGGACACCCATGGCAGTTCTTTTTAATCTTTACGCCTACACTGTAATATAAGCTGGTATATAATGTCCCGGGTTAGCGTTGCTCAGCTTTGCTGTTTTAATAACCCAGCATAATGCTGTTTTGTACTGATGGAGCACCATTCGGGTTTTTCCAACTGGGTCTGCAGATCATACAATACACTTTTTTAGGACCACCTCCCCCCCCAAAATTGTGTAAAATGTTTTTTAAATTCAGAACCCAAAACTTTTATTTTGTCCTCTTGGGAAAAAAACATTGCAGGTGGTTTGCGAAGGCGTTGAAAGTCAGGTTGTGTGCGAACAAGGCAGAAGATTAGCAGAAGATCATGTAGCACCTGAAGAACACGGCTCATCCACTGAAAGCTGTCCTCCTCGGAGGCATCTGGTCTTTGTTCTGCCACAACAACGATTCTTTCATCATGTAGCACTGACACAGAAAACACCGCTATCCTGGAACACACAAATAAAACCCCCGTGTTACAATGGCAGCACTGTGTACAACACTGCACTGAACAACAAACACACAATGCATCTGGGGCTTCCATGTCAGCAGCCGACCAACTCTCATGTAGACAGTTTTCAGCTGTAGCTACAACCAACTGTAGGTTTTGGAAAAAAAAGGAGTTTTTAAACTTCCCCTCCTTTACCTTCCCCTGTAAACAAACTTCATGGGCTCCACTGCCAGTGCGGTGGCGACCACGTCATCAGCGTTGTGTCTCCGCCCACTCACCACCATCAGCCCATCCATCTTCCCCACAACAAACACCAGATGGTCCTGGTGGGGTGACACAATGAAGACACAGCTACATTTTTATTCATTTATTTTTTAACCCCTCCCTTTTCTCCCCAATTGTACTTGGCCAATTACCCCACTCTTCCAAGCCAACCCGGTCTCTGCTCCAGCCCCTCTGCTGATCCGGGAAGGGCTGCAGACTACCACATGCCTCCTCCCATACATGTGGGGTCACCAGCCGCTTCTTTTCACCTGACAGTGAGGAGTCTCACCAGGGGGAAGTAGTGCATGGGAAGAGCACGCTATTCCCCCCAGTATCCCCTCCCCCCTCAAACAAGCGCACTGATTGACCAGAGGAGGTGCCAGTGCAGCGACCAGGACACATACCCACATCCGGCTTCCCAGCCCACAGACACGGCCAATTGTGTCTGTAGGGACGCCTGACCAAGTCGGAGGTAACGCGGGGATTCGAACTGGCGATCCCTGTGTTGGTAGGCAACGGTTTAGACTGCTACGCTACCCGGATGCCCCCACACATTTACATTTTTAGGAACTAAACTGGTGTTAGCACCTGGAGGGATCAGTGTCTCGCTTAAGGACATGTCAACAGAACGGGCGGTTGTAAGCTGTGAAAGAATAAGTATATTGCACACACTCTTTTGTGAAACACACAGCAGTACACAACAAAGCAGGTGTTTAGTTAACTCTTTTCCAAACCCCCAGAAGCTTTACTGCTGTTGGTGCCAAGACTGACATCAGTGAAACCACTTGAGTCCAGTAAAGTGCTTGAGAGGACATGAATAACACAGCGGCGAGGTAAAATCCAGACCACTACTGAGCAAACTGGGTGAACTGAAATAAGAACAGAAATCAGTCAGCCAGTCATTCGTCCACTGTGACAGAAATCAGTCAGCCAGCCATTCACCCACTGTAACAGAAATCAGTCAGCCAGCCATTCACCCACTGTAACAGAAATCAGTCAGCCAGCCATTCATCCACTGTAACAGAAATCAGTCAGCCAGTCAATCGTCCACTGTAACAGAAATCAGTCAGCCAGCCATTCACCCACTGTAACAGAAATCAGTCAGCCAGTCATTCACCCATGGTAACAGAAATCAGTCAGCCAGTCATTCATCCACTGTAACAGAAATCAGTCAGCCAGTCATACACCCACTGTAACAGAAATCAGTCAGCCAGTCATTCGTCCACTGTAACAGAAATCAGTCAGCCAGCCATTCATCCACTGTAACAGAAATCAGTCAGCCAGTCAATCGTCCACTGTAACAGAAATCAGTCAGCCAGCCATTCACCCACTGTAACAGAAATCAGTCAGCCAGTCATTCACCCACTGTAACAGAAATCAGTCAGCCAGTCATTCATCCACTGTAACAGAAATCAGTCAGCCAGTCATACACCCACTGTAACAGAAATCAGTCAGCCAGTCATTCGTCCACTGTAACAGAAATCAGTCAGCCAGTCATTCACCCACTGTAACAGAAATCAGTCAGCCAGTCATTCACCCACTGTAACAGAAATCAGTCAGCCAGTCGTTAACCCACCGTAACAGAATTCAGTCAGCCAGTCATTCATCCACTGTAACAGAAATCAGTCAGCCAGTCATTCATCCACTGTAACAGAAATCAGTCAGCCAGTCATTCGTCCACTGTAACAGTGGACATAACCTGGACCGGTTCTTCTGTACAGTTGAGTAATGCCAGCCGGACATTAAAGTCTCGTCTGACCTCGAGCTGAAATGAGAAAGGTCAGCCCTTACTAAAACATCTGTGCTTAACTCCTTTCTTTTTTAAGACCGTTCCTAAGGGAAACTACTGTCCTCAGTGTTTTTTCTGGTGCTGAGCCACCGAGACATCCAGCACTTGGCAAACAAGTCAAGGTCAAAGCAGAAAAATAAGGGAGTTTAGGATCAGGAAGAAAACTGACCGGTCCCACAAATCCCAGTAAAGACGTCCTGGTGAAGGGTCTGTCGCTGATTGGGGCTCCAGACAATGTTACTGGGATAGCCTGCAACAACACACATTACAGAAGACACAGGTAAGTGAGGGCTCAAATGTGGCCCATGTGTGCATGCCAGCACATGCTATAAAAGCACTTTCTAAGATTTTATACTTCTGATTTTGAAGTTTTTTGTGAGGTGAAGATTATCATCAATATTTCAAAGATCTGGAGCAGCCAATCTGGAAACATTATTTCAACACCTGAGAACTGAGTATATTTTCTGCAAAAAGGACCAACATTTGTTTAAATATGGTCCAAAATAATCATTTTGAAAAAGCAGGGGCAACGCTTATTAAAGGGTGAATATGTCATATTGGGAGGGAAAAAATGCACAAATACCAATACAAACAAGCAAATTCACACATAAACAAACATGCAATATGTTGTGAACACTACATACTCCAGAGGGTACATACTCCAGACGGTACACTTATCTTTCATTTACTGGGCTATGGAAGTCCCCCCAAAAAATGCACTTTTCATACAATGTCAGATTAGACGAATAAACAACAAACTGTCACACAACCAGTCTTCAAGGAAAGGATCACTGACCTCAAAGATGTTCTTGGTCATGCCAGGCAGGCCGTAGTAGGCAACGCCCGTGCTACCTGAGCTCACGCAGATCTCACCCACCTCATCTGTCTGACAGAGATAGGGAGTCCCCTCCACTCGCACCACACAAACCAGGGCTGAGGATGCACAATGATGACATCATCATTCACCAGAAGGAGGGGTGAGAAACAATTAGCTATCATCCTAAGTAGAGATCTCAATTCATTGATCCATTTTAATCCTGTAGGAACGGCTTTGTAATGGACATTTTTTGAACATCTGACATTCGTTCATTCATCATCAGCCACTTCTCCGGGATCGGGTCATGGTGGCAGCAAGCTAAGTAGGGCACTCCCGACGTCCCTCTCCCCAGCAACGCCCTCCAGCTCCTCCTGGGGGATCCCAAGGCGTTCCCAGGCCAGATTGGACATGTAGTCCCTCCAGCAAATTCTGGGTCTACCCCGGGGTCTCCACCCAGTTGGCCATGCCTGGTAAACCTCCAAAGGAAGGCGCCCAGGAGGCATCCTAATCAGATGCCCGAACCACCTCAACTGGCTCCTTTCGATGCGAAGGAGCAGCGACTCTACTCTGAGCTCCCTCCGGATGTCCGAGCTCCTCACCCTATCTCTAATGCTGAGCTGAGACACCCTACAGATATTATTTATTGTTTTGTTATGCAATGTGTGTATGCAAATTGCTGTATTGCTGCTTTTACAATTGGCCACACAAATAGTTATATTTGGGGAAAAAACACACCTCTGGACAGTCAAAATACTCTGGCTGCAGAGTGAAGACAACTCGGGACAAAAGAAATAACTGAAAAATCCTGGACTCATGCATGTCACAAGCAACAGTTAGTATCCAATACAAAGCAGCAACGTCCAGGACCAACAGCACCACTGACTTAGTGGAGCAGTTAGCCCGAGTCTCGTACTTTCTTCCCCCAACCTCAGCAACAAGAGCAGTTACAGCACAGCGTACCTCCAGGCATGACCTGTCCCACATCCTGCACAGTGAGGACAGACAGTTTCTCCTCGGTGTCCACACGGATCACACTGTGGCTCAGACCGCCCATAGACAGCACCGCCTTCCCGGGAGGGGGAACACCCATCTCTGGGGGTCTGCGAGAGGGATGAGGAATTATTATATCATGTTGATGATATATCATGTTGATAATATATGTTCATCAGCTGGCTAAACGTAGGAAAATATTTGATAGTCATGGCTGCTTTTGACATCCACAACATTGCTTTGTCAGCCTTGTAACTTCCGACTGCTGAGAAACCATCTGCTCGCTCCGTATTACCACCACTCCAGAAACAGTGTTTTTGTTGAGAAACTATCTGCTCGCCCTGTATTACGACCACTCCAGAAACAGTGTTTTTGTTGAGAAACTATCTGCTCACTCTATATTACCACCACTCCAGAAACGGTGTTTTTGTTTAGAAACCATCTGCTCGCTCCCTATTATGACCACTCCAGAAACAGTGTTTTTGGTGAGAAACTATCTGCTCACTCCATATTACCACCACTCCAGAAACTGTGTTTTTGTTGAGAAACTATCTGCTCGCTCTGTATTACGACCACTCCAGAAACAGTGATTTTGTTGAGAAACTATCTGCTCGCTCTATATTACCACCACTCCAGAAATAGTGTTTTTGTTGAGAAACTATCTGCTCACTCTGTATTACCACCACTCCAGAAACAGTGTTTTTGTTGAGGAACTATCTGCTCACTCCATATTACCACCACTCCAGAAACGTTACTTTTGCTGAGAAACCATCTGCTCGCTCCGTATTACGACCACTCCAGAAATGGTGTTTTTGTTGAGAAACCATCTGCTCGCTCTGTATTACGACCACTCCAGAAACGGTGTTTTTGTTGAGAAACTAGCTGCTCGCTCCGTATTACGACCACTCCAGAAACAATGAGAACATTCACAGACATGTTCCAGAAACAGTGTTTTTGTTGAGAAACTATCTGCTCACTCCCTATTATGACCACTCCAGAAACAGTGTTTTTGCTGAGAAATTATCTGCTCGCTCTATATTACCACCACTCCAGAAATGGTGTTTTTGTTGAGAAACTATCTGCTAGCTCTGAAATACCACCACTCCAGGAACAGTGTTTTTGTTGAGAAAATATCTGCTCACTCCGTATTACCACCACTCCAGAAATGGTGTTTTTGTTGAGAAACTATCTGCTCGCTCTGAATTACCACCACTGCAGAAACAGTGTTGTTTTGAGAAACTATCTGCTCGCTCTGAATTACAACTCCAGAAACGGTGTTTTTGTTTAGAAACCATCTGCTCACTCCCTATTATGACCACTACAGAAATGGTGTTTTTGTTGAGAAACTATCTGCTCGCTCCCTATTATGACCCACTCCAGAAACAATGAGAACATTCACAGTCATGTTCCAGAAACAGTATTTTTGCTGAGAAACCATCTGCTCGCTCTGTATTACAACCACTCCAGAAACGGTGTTTTTGTTGAGAAGCTATCTGCTCACTCCCTATTATGACCACTCCAGAAATGGTGTTTTTGTTGAGAAACTATGTGCTCGCTCTGAATTACCACCACTCTAAAAACAGTGTTTTTGTTGAGAAACTATCTGCTCACTCCATATTACCACCACTCCAGAAAAGGGTGTTTTTGTTGAGAAGCTATCTGCTCACTCCATATTACCACCACTCCAGAAACGGTGTTTTTGTTGAGAAACTATCTGCTCGCTCCGTATTACGACCACTGCAGAAACAATGAGAACATTCACAGTCATGTTCCAGAAACAGTGTTTTTGTTGAGAAACTATCTGCTCGCTCTGTATTACAACCACTCCAGAAACAGTGTATTTGTTGAGAAACCATCTGCTCACTCCCTATTATGACCAATTCAAGAAATGGTGTTTTTGTTGAGAAACCATCTGCTCACTCCCTATTATGACCACTCCAGAAATGGTGTTTTTGTTGAGAAACCATCTGCTCACTCCCTATTATGACCACTCCAGAAATGGTGTTTTTGTTGAGAAACTATCTGCTCGCTCTGAATTACCACCATTCCAGAAACAGTGCTTCTGTTGAGAAACTATCTGCTCACTCCATATTACCACCACTCCAGAAACAATGAGAACATTCACAGACATGTTCCAGAAACAGTGTTTTTGTTGAGAAACTATCTGCTCACTCCGTATTACCACCACTCTAGAAACGGTGTTTTTGTTGAGAAACTATCTGCTCGCTCTGTATTACCACCACTCTAGAAACGGTGTTTTTGTTGAGAAACTATCTGCTCACTCCGTATTACCACCACTCTAGAAATGGTGTTTTTGTTGAGAAACTATCTGCTCGCTCTGTATTACAACCACTCAAGAAACAGTGTTTTTGTTGAGAAACCATCTGCTCACTCCCTATTATGACCCACTCCAGAAACAATGAGAACATTCACAGTCATGTTCCAGAAACAGTATTTTTGCTGAGAAACCATCTGCTCGCTCTGTATTACAACCACTCCAGAAATGGTGTTTTTGTTGAGAAACCATCTGCTCACTCCCTATTACGACCACTCCAGAAATGGTGTTTTTGTTGAGAAAGTATGTGCTTGCTCTGAATTACCACCACTCCAGAAACAGTGTTTTTGCTGAGAAATTATCTGCTCACTCCCTATTATGACCACTCCAGAAATGGTGTTTTTGTTGAGAAACCATCTGCTCACTCCCTATTATGAACAATCCAGAAATGGTGTTTTTGTTGAGAAACTATGTGCTCGCTCTGGATTTACCACCGCTCAAAAAACAGTGTTCTTGTTGAGAAACTATCTGCTCGCTCCCTATTACGACCACTACAGAAACAGTGTTTTTGTTGAGAAACTATCAGCTCACTCCGTATTACAACCACTCCTGAAACAATGACAACATTCACAGACACGTTACAGAAACAGTGTTTTTGTTGAGAAAGTATGTGCTTGCTCTGTATTACCACCACTCCAGAAACAGTGTTTTTGCTGAGAAACTATCTG
Organism: Lampris incognitus; assembly: GCF_029633865.1. Lineage (NCBI taxonomy): Eukaryota > Metazoa > Chordata > Actinopteri > Lampriformes > Lampridae > Lampris > Lampris incognitus. The sequence goes on from NC_079221.1 coordinate 650,227, forward strand.
ATCGCTCTGTATTACGACCACTCCAGAAATGGTGTTTTTGTTGAGAAACTATCTGCTCGCTCTGAATTACAACCAATCAAGAAACAGTGTTTTTGTTGTGAAACCATCTGCTCACTCCCTATTATGACCAATCCAGAAATGGTGTTTTTGTTGAGAAACCATCGGCTCACTCCCTATTATGACCAATCCAGAAATGGTGTTTTTGTTGAGAAACTATGTGCTCGCTCTGAATTACCACCACTCCAAAAACTGTTTTTGTTGAGAAACTATCTGCTCGCTCCCTATTACGACCACTCCAGAAACAGTGTTTTTGTTGAGAAACTATCTGCTCGCTCCGTATTACGACCACTCCAGAAACAATGACAACATTCACAGACATGTTCCAGAAACAGTGTTTTTGTTCAGAAAGTATGTGCTCGCTCTGTATTACCACCACTCCAGAAACAGTGTTTTTGCTGAGAAACCGTCTGCCCACTCCCTATTATGACCACTCCAGAAATGGTGTTTTTGTTGAGAAACCATCTGCTCACTCCCTATTATGACCAATTCAAGAAATGGTGTTTTTGTTGAGAAACCATCTGCTCACTCCCTATATTATGACCAATCCAGAAATGGTGTTTTTATTGAGAAACTATCTGCTCGCTCCCTATTACGACCACTCCAGAAACAGTGTTATTGTTGAGAAACTATCTGCTCGCTCCGTATTACGACCACTCCAGAAACAATGAGAACATTCACAGACATGTTACAGAAACAGTGTTTTTGTTGAGAAAGTATGTGCTTGCTCTGTATTACCACCATTCCAGAAACAGTGTTTTTGCTGAGAAACTATCTGCTCGCTCTGTATTACGACCACTCCAGAAATGGTGTTTTTGTTGAGAAACTATCTGCTCGCTCTGAATTACCACCACTCCAGAAAGATTGTTTTTGTTGAGAAACTATCTGCTCGCTCCTTATTATGACCACTCCAGAAACAATGAGAACATTCACAGTCATGTTCCAGAAACAGTGTTTTTGCTGAGAAACCATCTGCTCGCTCTGTATTACAACCACTCCAGAAATGGTGTTTTTGTTGAGAAACCATCTGCTCACTCCCTATTATGACCACTCCAGAAATGGTGTTTTTGTTGAGAAACCATCTGCTCACTCCCTATTATGACCACTACAAAAATGGTGTTTTTGTTGAGAAAGTATGTGCTTGCTCTGTATTACCACCACTCCAGAAACAGTGTTTTTGCTGAGAAACTATCTGATCGCTCTGTATTACTACCACTCCAGAAACAGTGTTTTTGCTGAGAAACTATCTGCTCGCTCTGTATTACGACCACTCCAGAAATGGTGTTTTTGTTGAGAAACTATCTGCTCGCTCTTAATTGCCACCACTCCAGAAATGGTGTTTTTGTTGAGAAACTATCTGCTCACTCCATATTACCACCACTCCAGAAACGGTGTTTTTGTTGAGAAACTATCTGCTCGCTCCGTATTACGACCACTCCAGAAACAATGAGAACATTCACAGACATGTTACAGAAACAGTGTTTTTGTTGAGAAAGTATGTGCTTGCTCTGTATTACCACCACTCCAGAAACAGTGTTTTTGCTGAGAAACTATCTGCTCGCTCTGTATTACGACCACTCCAGAAATGGTGTTTTTGTTGAGAAATTATCTGCTCGCTCTGAATTACAACCAATCAAGAAACAGTGTTTTTGTTGAGAAACCATCTGCTCACTCTCTATTATGACCACTCCACAAATGGTGTTTTTGTTGAGAAACCATCTGCTCACTCCCTATTATGACCACTCCAGAAATGGTGTTTTTGTTGAGAAACCATCTGCTCACTCCCTATTATGACCACTCCAGAAATGGTGTTTTTGTTGAGAAACCATCTGCTCACTCCCTATTATGACCAATCCAGAAATGGTGTTTTTGTTGAGAAACTATGTGCTCGCTCTGAATTACCACCACTCCAAAAATGGTGTCTTTGTTGAGAAACTATCTGCTCGCTCCCTATTACGATCACTCCAGAACAGTGTTTTTGTGAGAAACTATCTGCTCGATCCGTATTACGACCACTCCAGAAACAATGAGAACATTCACAGACATGTTACAGAAACAGTGTTTTTGTTGAGAAAGTATGTGCTTGCTCTGTATTACCACCACTCCAGAAACAGTGTTTTTGCTGAGAAACTATCTGCTCGCTCTGTATTACGACCACTCCAGAAATGGTGTTTTCGTTGAGAAACTATCTGCTCGCTCTGAATTACTACCACTCCAGAAAGAGTGTTTTTGTTGAGAAACTATCTGCTCGCTCTGTATTACCACCACTCTAGAAATGGTGTTTTTGTTGAGAAACCATCTGCTCACTCCCTATTATGACCACTGCAGAAATGGTGTTTTTGTTGAGAAACCATCTGCTCACTCCCTATTATGACCACTCCAGAAATGGTGTTTTTGTTGAGAAACCATCTGCTCACTCCCTATTACGACCACTCCAGAAATGGTGTTTTTGTTGAGAAACTATCTGCTCGCTATGAATTACCACCACTCCAGAAACAGTGTTTTTGTTGAGAAACTATCTGCTCACTCCATATTACCACCACTCCAGAAACAATGAGAACATTCACAGACATGTTCCAGAAACAGTGTTTTTGTTGAAAAACTATCTGCTCACTCCGTATTACCACCACTCTAGAAACGGTGTTTTTGTTGAGAAACCATCTGCTCACTCCCTATTATATCCACTCCAGAAATGGTGTTTTTGTTGAGAAACCATCTGCTCACTCCCTATTATGACCACTCCAGAAACAATGAGAACATTCACAGACATGTTACAGAAACAGTGTTTTTGCTGAGAAACTATCTGATCGCTCTGTATTACTACCACTCCAGAAACAGTGTTTTTGTTGAGAAACTATCTGCTCGCTCTGAATTACCACCACTCCAAAAACAGTGTTTTTGTTGAGAAACTATCTGCTCGCTCCCTATTACGACCACTCCAGAAACAGTGTTTTTGTTGAGAAACTATCTGCTCGCTCCGTATTACGACCACTCCAGAAACAATGACAACATTCAAAGACATGTTCCAGAAACAGTGTTTTTGTTGAGAAAGTATGTGCTCGCTCTGTATTACCACCACTCCAGAAACAGTGTTTTTGCTGAGAAACTATCTGCTCGCTCTGTATTACGACCACTCCAGAAATGGTGTTTTCGTTGAGAAACTATCTGCTCGCTCTGAATTACTACCACTCCAGAAAGAGTGTTTTTGTTGAGAAACTATCTGCTCGCTCGGAATTACAACCACTCAAGAAACAGTGTTTTTGTTGAGAAACCATCTGCTCACTCCCTATTATGACCACTGCAGAAATGGTGTTTTTGTTGAGAAACCATCTGCTCACTCCCTATTATGACCACTCCAGAAATGGTGTTTTTGTTGAGAAACCATCTGCTCACTCCCTATTACGACCACTCCAGAAGTGGTGTTTTTGTTGAGAAACTATCTGCTCGCTATGAATTACCACCACTCCAGAAACAGTGTTTTTGTTGAGAAACTATCTGCTCACTCCATATTGCCACCACTCCAGAAACAATGAGAACATTCACAGACATGTTCCAGAAACAGTGTTTTTGTTGAGAAACTATCTGCTCACTCCGTATTACCACCACTCTAGAAACGGTGTTTTTGTTGAGAAACCATCTGCTCACTCCCTATTATATCCACTCCAGAAATGGTGTTTTTGTTGAGAAACCATCTGCTCACTCCCTATTACGACCACTCCAGAAATGGTGTTTTTGTTGAGAAACTATCTGCTCGCTCTGAATTACCACCACTCCAGAAACAGTGTTTTTGTTGAGAAGCTATCTGCTCACTCCATATTACCACCACTCCAGAAACAATTAGAACATTCACAGACATGTTCCAGAAACAGTGTTTTTGTTGAGAAACCATCTGCTCACTCCCTATTATATCCACTCCAGAAATGGTGTTTTTGTTGAGAAACCATCTGCTCACTCCCTATTATGACCACTCCAGAAACAATGAGAACATTCACAGACATGTTACAAAAACAGTGTTTTTGCTGAGAAACTATCTGATCGCTCTGTATTACTACCACTCCAGAAACAGTGTTTTTGCCGAGAAACTATCTGCTCGCTCTGTATTACCACCACTCCAGAAATGGTGTTTTTGTTGAGAAACTATCTGCTCACTCCATATTACCACCACTCCAGAAACAGTGTTTTTGTTGAGAAACTATCTGCTCGCTCCGTATTACAACCACTCCAGAAACAATGAGAACATTCACAGACATGTTACAGAAACAGTGTTTTTGTTGAGAAAGTATGTGCTTGCTCTGTATTACCACCACTCCAGAAACAGTGTTTATGCTGAGAAACTATCTGCTCGCTCTGTATTACGACCACTCCAGAAATGGTGTTTTTGTTGAGAAACTATCTGCTCGCTCTGAATTACAACCAATCAAGAAACAGTGTTTTTGTTGAGAAACCATCTGCTCACTCCCTATTATGACCACTCCAGAAATGGTGTTTTTGTTGAGAAACCATCTGCTCACTCCCTATTATGACCAATCCAGAAATGGTGTTTTTGTTGAGAAACTATGTGCTCGCTCTGAATTACCACCACTCCAAAAACAGTGTTTTTGTTGAGAAACCATCTGCTCACTCCCTATTATGACCACTCCAGAAATGGTGTTTTTGTTGAGAAACTATCTGCTCGCTCCCTATTACGACCACTCTGGAAACAGTGTTTTTGTTGAGAAACTATCTGCTCGCTCCGTATTACGACCACTCCAGAAACAATGACAACATTCACAGACATGTTCCAGAAACAGTGTTTTTGTTGAGAAAGTATGTGCTCGCTCTGTATTACCACCACTCCAGAAACAGTGTTTTTGCTGAGAAACCGTCTGCTCACTCCCTATTATGACCACTCCAGAAATGGTGTTTTTGTTGAGAAACCATCTGCTCACTCCCTATTATGACCAATCCAGAAATGGTGTTTTTGTTGAGAAACTATTTGCTCACTCTGAATTACCACCACTCCAAAAAACGGTGTTTTTGTTGAGAAACTGTCTGCTCGCTCCCTATTACGACCACTCCAGAAACAGTGTTTTTGTTGAGAAAGTATGTGCTTGCTCTGAATTACCACCACTCCAGAAACAGTGTTTTTGTTGAGAAACTATCTGCTCACTCCATATTACCACCACTCCAGAAACAATGAGAACATTCACAGACATGTTCCAGAAACAGTGTTTTTGTTGAGAAACCATCTGCTCACTCCCTATTATATCCACTCCAGAAATGGTGTTTTTGTTGAGAAACCATCTGCTCACTCCCTATTATGACCACTCCAGAAACAATGAGAACATTCACAGACATGTTACAGAAACAGTGTTTTTGCTGAGAAACTATCTGATCGCTCTGTATTACTACCACTCCAGAAACAGTGTTTTTGCCGAGAAACTATCTGCTCGCTCTGTATTACCACCACTCCAGAAATGGTGTTTTTGTTGAGAAACTATCTGCTCACTCCATATTACCACCACTCCAGAAACAGTGTTTTTGTTGAGAAACTATCTGCTCGCTCCGTATTACAACCACTCCAGAAACAATGAGAACATTCACAGACATGTTACAGAGACTGTGTTTTTGTTGAGAAAGTATGTGCTTGCTCTGTATTACCACCACTCCAGAAACAGTGTTTATGCTGAGAAACTATCTGCTCGCTCTGTATTACGACCACTCCAGAAATGGTGTTTTTGTTGAGAAACTATCTGCTCGCTCTGAATTACAACCAATCAAGAAACAGTGTTTTTGTTGAGAAACCATCTGCTCACTCCCTATTATGACCACTCCAGAAATGGTGTTTTTGTTGAGAAACCATCTGCTCACTCCCTATTATGACCAATCCAGAAATGGTGTTTTTGTTGAGAAACTATGTGCTCGCTCTGAATTACCACCACTCCAAAAACAGTGTTTTTGTTGAGAAACGATCTGCTCACTCCCTATTATGACCACTCCAGAAATGGTGTTTTTGTTGAGAAACTATCTGCTCGCTCCCTATTACGACCACTATGGAAACAGTGTTTTTGTTGAGAAACTATCTGCTCGCTCCGTATTACGACCACTCCAGAAACAATGACAACATTCACAGACATGTTCCAGAAACAGTGTTTTTGTTGAGAAAGTATGTGCTCGCTCTGTATTACCACCACTCCAGAAACAGTGTTTTTGCTGAGAAACCGTCTGCTCACTCCCTATTATGACCAATCCAGAAATGGTGTTTTTGTTGAGAAACCATCTGCTCACTCCCTATTATGACCAATCCAGAAATGGTGTTTTTGTTGAGAAACTATTTGCTCACTCTGAATTACCACCACTCCAAAAACGGTGTTTTTGTTGAGAAACTGTCTGCTCGCTCCCTATTACGACCACTCCAGAAACAGTGTTTTCGTTGAGAAAGTATGTGCTTGCTCTGTATTACCACCACTCCAGAAACAGTGTTTTTGCTGAGAAACTATCTGCTCGCTCTGTATTACGACCACTCCAGAAATGGTGTTTTTGTTGAGAAACTATCTGCTCGCTCTGTATTACAACCACTCAAGAAACAGTGTTTTTGTTGAGAAACCATCTGCTCACTCCCTATTATGACCACTGCAGAAATGGTGTTTTTGTTGAGAAACCATCTGCTCACTCCCTATTATGACCACTCCAGAAATGGTGTTTTAGTTGAAAAACCATCTGCTCACTCCCTATTACGACCACTCCAGAAATGGTGTTTTTGTTGAGAAACTTTCTGCTCGCTCTGAATTACCATCACTCCAGAAACAGTGTTTTTGTTGAGAAACTATCTGCTGACTCCGTATTACCACCACTCTAGAAACGGTGTTTTGTTGAGAAACCATCTGCTCACTCCCTATTATATCCACTCCAGAAATGGTGTTTTTGTTGAGAAACCATCTGCTCACTCCCTATTATGACCAATCCAGATATGGTGTTTTTGTTGAGAAACTATGTGCTCGCTCTGAATTACCACCACTCCAAAAAACGGTGTTTTTGTTGAGAAACTGTCTGCTCGCTCCCTATTACGACCACTCCAGAAACAGTGTTTTTGTTGAGAAAGTATGTGCTTGCTCTGAATTACCACCACTCCAGAAACAGTGTTTTTGTTGAGAAACTATCTGCTCACTCCATATTACCACCACTCCAGAAACAATGAGAACATTCACAGACATGTTCCAGAAACAGTGTTTTTGTTGAGAAACCATCTGCTCACTCCCTATTATATCCACTCCAGAAATGGTGTTTTTGTTGAGAAACCATCTGCTCACTCCCTATTATGACCACTCCAGAAACAATGAGAACATTCACAGACATGTTACAGAAACAGTGTTTTTGCTGAGAAACTATCTGATCGCTCTGTATTACTACCACTCCAGAAACAGTGTTTTTGCCGAGAAACTATCTGCTCGCTCTGTATTACCACCACTCCAGAAATGGTGTTTTTGTTGAGAAACTATCTGCTCACTCCATATTACCACCACTCCAGAAACAGTGTTTTTGTTGAGAAACTATCTGCTCGCTCCGTATTACAACCACTCCAGAAACAATGAGAACATTCACAGACATGTTACAGAGACTGTGTTTTTGTTGAGAAAGTATGTGCTTGCTCTGTATTACCACCACTCCAGAAACAGTGTTTATGCTGAGAAACTATCTGCTCGCTCTGTATTACGACCACTCCAGAAATGGTGTTTTTGTTGAGAAACTATCTGCTCGCTCTGAATTACAACCAATCAAGAAACAGTGTTTTTGTTGAGAAACCATCTGCTCACTCCCTATTATGACCACTCCAGAAATGGTGTTTTTGTTGAGAAACCATCTGCTCACTCCCTATTATGACCAATCCAGAAATGGTGTTTTTGTTGAGAAACTATGTGCTCGCTCTGAATTACCACCACTCCAAAAACAGTGTTTTTGTTGAGAAACGATCTGCTCACTCCCTATTATGACCACTCCAGAAATGGTGTTTTTGTTGAGAAACTATCTGCTCGCTCCCTATTACGACCACTATGGAAACAGTGTTTTTGTTGAGAAACTATCTGCTCGCTCCGTATTACGACCACTCCAGAAACAATGACAACATTCACAGACATGTTCCAGAAACAGTGTTTTTGTTGAGAAAGTATGTGCTCGCTCTGTATTACCACCACTCCAGAAACAGTGTTTTTGCTGAGAAACCGTCTGCTCACTCCCTATTATGACCAATCCAGAAATGGTGTTTTTGTTGAGAAACCATCTGCTCACTCCCTATTATGACCAATCCAGAAATGGTGTTTTTGTTGAGAAACTATTTGCTCACTCTGAATTACCACCACTCCAAAAACGGTGTTTTTGTTGAGAAACTGTCTGCTCGCTCCCTATTACGACCACTCCAGAAACAGTGTTTTCGTTGAGAAAGTATGTGCTTGCTCTGTATTACCACCACTCCAGAAACAGTGTTTTTGCTGAGAAACTATCTGCTCGCTCTGTATTACGACCACTCCAGAAATGGTGTTTTTGTTGAGAAACTATCTGCTCGCTCTGTATTACAACCACTCAAGAAACAGTGTTTTTGTTGAGAAACCATCTGCTCACTCCCTATTATGACCACTGCAGAAATGGTGTTTTTGTTGAGAAACCATCTGCTCACTCCCTATTATGACCACTCCAGAAATGGTGTTTTAGTTGAAAAACCATCTGCTCACTCCCTATTACGACCACTCCAGAAATGGTGTTTTTGTTGAGAAACTTTCTGCTCGCTCTGAATTACCATCACTCCAGAAACAGTGTTTTTGTTGAGAAACTATCTGCTGACTCCGTATTACCACCACTCTAGAAACGGTGTTTTGTTGAGAAACCATCTGCTCACTCCCTATTATATCCACTCCAGAAATGGTGTTTTTGTTGAGAAACCATCTGCTCACTCCCTATTATGACCAATCCAGATATGGTGTTTTTGTTGAGAAACTATGTGCTCGCTCTGAATTACCACCACTCCAAAAACAGTGTTTTTGTTGAGAAACTATCTGCTCGCTCCCTATTACGACCACTCCAGAAACAGTGTTTTTGTTGAGAAACTATCTGCTCACTCCATATTACCACCACTCCAGAAACAATGAGAACATTCACAGACATGTTCCAGAAACAGTGTTTTTGTTGAGAAAGTATGTGCTCGCTCTGTATTACCACCACTCCAGAAACAGTGTTTTTGCTGAGAAACCGTCCGCTCACTCCCTATTATGACCACTCCAGAAATGGTGTTTTTGTTGAGAAACCATCTGCTCACTCCCTATTATGACCACTCCAGAAATGGTGTTTTTGTTGAGAAACCATCTGCTCACTCCCTATTATGACCAATCCAGAAATGGTGTTTTTGTTGAGAAACTATGTGCTCGCTCTGAATTACCACCACTCCAAAAACGGTGTTTTTGTTGAGAAACTATCTGCTCGCTCCCTATTACGACCACTCCAGAAACAGTGTTTTTGTTGAGAAACTATCTGCTCGCTCCGTCTTACGACCACTCCAGAAGCAATGAGAACATTCACAGACATGTTACAGAAACAGTGTTTTTGTTGAGAAAGTATGTGCTTGCTCTGTATTACCACCACTCCAGAAACAGTGTTTTTGTTGAGAAACTATCTGCTCGCTCTGAATTACCACCACTCCAGAAAGAGTGTTTTTGTTGAGAAACTATCTGCTCGCTCTGTATTACAACCACTCAAGAAACAGTGTTTTTGTTGAGAAACCGTCTGCTCACTCCCTATTATGACCACTCCAGAAATGGTGTTTTTGTTGAGAAACCATCTGCTCACTCCCTATTATGACCACTCCAGAAATGGTGTTTTTTTGAGAAACCATCTGCTCACTCCCTATTATGACCACTCCAGAAATGGTGTTTTTGTTGAGAAACCATCTGCTCACTCCCTATTACGACCACTCCAGAAATGGTGTTTTTGTTGAGAAACCATCTGCTCACTCCCTATTACGACCACTCCTGAAATGGTGTTTTTGTTGAGAAACTATCTGCTCGCTCTGAATTACCACCACTCCAGAAACAGTGTTTTTGTTGAGAAACTATCTGCTCACTCCATATTACCACCACTCCAGAAACAATGAGAACATTCACAGACATGTTCCAGAAACAGTGTTTTTGTTGAGAAAATATCTGCTCACTCCGTATTGCCACCACTCTAGAAACGGTGTTTTGTTGAGAAACTATCTGCTCGCTCCCTATTACGACCACTCCAGAAACAGTGTTTTTGTTGAGAAACTATCTGCTCACTCCATATTACCACCACTCCAGAAACAATGAGAACATTCACAGACATGTTCCAGAAATTGTGTTTTTGTTGAGAAAGTATGTGCTCGCTCTGTATTACCACCACTCCAGAAACAGTGTTTTTGCTGAGAAACCGTCTGCTCACTCCCTATTATGACCACTCCAGAAATGGTGTTTTTGTTGAGAAACTTTCTGCTCGCTCTGAATTACCACCACTCCAGAAACAGTGTTTTTGTTGAGAAACTATCTGCTCACTCCCTATTATATCCACTCCAGAAATGGTGTTTTTGTTGATAAACCATCTGCTCACTCCCTATTATGACCAATCCAGATATGGTGTTTTTGTTGAGAAACTATGTGCTCGCTCTGAATTACCACCACTCCAAAAACAGTGTTTTTGTTGAGAAACTATCTGCTCGCTCCCTATTACGACCACTCCAGAAACAGTGTTTTTGTTGAGAAACTATCTGCTCACTCCATATTACCACCACTCCAGAAACAATGAGAACATTCACAGACATGTTCCAGAAACAGTGTTTTTGTTGAGAAAGTATGTGCTCGCTCTGTATTACCACCACTCCAGAAACAGTGTTTTTGTTGAGAAACTATCTGCTCGCTCTGTATTACAACCACTCAAGAAACAGTGTTTTTGTTGAGAAACCGTCTGCTCACTCCCTATTATGACCATTCAAGAAATGGTGTTTTTGTTGAGAAACCATCTGCTCACTCCCTATTATGACCACTCCAGAAATGGTGTTTTTTTGAGAAACCATCTGCTCACTCCCTATTATGACCACTCCAGAAATGGTGTTTTTGTTGAGAAACCATCTGCTCACTCCCTATTATGACCACTCCAGAAATGGTGTTTTTGTTGAGAAACCATCTGCTCACTCCCTATTACGACCACTCCTGAAATGGTGTTTTTGTTGAGAAACTATCTGCTCGCTCTGAATTACCACCACTCCAGAAACAGTGTTTTTGTTGAGAAACTATCTGCTCACTCCATATTACCACCACTCCAGAAACAATGAGAACATTCACAGACATGTTCCAGAAACAGTGTTTTTGTTGAGAAAATATCTGCTCACTCCGTATTGCCACCACTCTAGAAACGGTGTTTTGTTGAGAAACTATCTGCTCGCTCCCTATTACGACCACTCCAGAAACAGTGTTTTTGTTGAGAAACTATCTGCTCACTCCATATTACCACCACTCCAGAAACAATGAGAACATTCACAGACATGTTCCAGAAACAGTGTTTTTGTTGAGAAAGTATGTGCTCGCTCTGTATTACCACCACTCCAGAAACAGTGTTTTTGCTGAGAAACCGTCTGCTCACTCCCTATTATGACCACTCCAGAAATGGTGTTTTTGTTGAGAAACTTTCTGCTCGCTCTGAATTACCACCACTCCAGAAACAGTGTTTTTGTTGAGAAACTATCTGCTCACTCCGTATTACCACCACTCTAGAAACGGTGTTTTGTTGAGAAACCATCTGCTCACTGCCTATTATATCCACTCCAGAAATGGTGTTTTTGTTGAGAAACCATCTGCTCACTCCCTATTATGACCAATCCAGATATGGTGTTTTTGTTGAGAAACTATGTGCTCGCTCTGAATTACCACCACTCCAAAAACAGTGTTTTTGTTGAGAAACCATCTGCTCACTCCCTATTATGACCACTCCAGAAACAGTGTTTTTGTTGAGAAACTATCTGCTCACTCCATATTACCACCACTCCAGAAACAATGAGAACATTCACAGACATGTTCCAGAAACAGTGTTTTTGTTGAGAAAGTATGTGCTCGCTCTGTATTACCACCACTCCAGAAACAGTGTTTTTGCTGAGAAACCGTCCGCTCACTCCCTATTATGACCACTCCAGAAATGGTGTTTTTGTTGAGAAACCATCTGCTCACTCCCTATTATGACCACTCCAGAAATGGTGTTTTTGTTGAGAAACCATCTGCTCACTCCCTATTATGACCAATCCAGAAATGGTGTTTTTGTTGAGAAACTATGTGCTCGCTCTGAATTACCACCACTCCAAAAACGGTGTTTTTGTTGAGAAACTATCTGCTCGCTCCCTGTTACGACCACTCCAGAAACAGTGTTTTTGTTGAGAAACTATCTGCTCGCTCCGTCTTACGACCACTCCAGAAACAATGAGAACATTCACAGACATGTTACAGAAACAGTGTTTTTGTTGAGAAAGTATGTGCTTGCTCTGTATTACCACCACTCCAGAAACAGTGTTTTTGTTGAGAAACTATCTGCTCGCTCTGAATTACCACCACTCCAGAAAGAGTGTTTTTGTTGAGAAACTATCTGCTCGCTCTGTATTACAACCACTCAAGAAACAGTGTTTTTGTTGAGAAACCGTCTGCTCACTCCCTATTATGACCACTCCAGAAATTGTGTTTTTGTTGAGAAACCATCTGCTCACTCCCTATTATGACCACTCCAGAAATGGTGTTTTTTTGAGAAACCATCTGCTCACTCCCTATTATGACCAATCCAGAAATGGTGTTTTTGTTGAGAAACTATGTGCTCGCTCTGAATTACCACCACTCCAAAAACAGTGTTTTTGTTGAGAAACGATCTGCTCACTCCCTATTATGACCACTCCAGAAATGGTGTTTTTGTTGAGAAACTATCTGCTCGCTCCCTATTACGACCACTATGGAAACAGTGTTTTTGTTGAGAAACTATCTGCTCGCTCCGTATTACGACCACTCCAGAAACAATGACAACATTCACAGACATGTTCCAGAAACAGTGTTTTTGTTGAGAAAGTATGTGCTCGCTCTGTATTACCACCACTCCAGAAACAGTGTTTTTGCTGAGAAACCGTCTGCTCACTCCCTATTATGACCAATCCAGAAATGGTGTTTTTGTTGAGAAACCATCTGCTCACTCCCTATTATGACCAATCCAGAAATGGTGTTTTTGTTGAGAAACTATTTGCTCACTCTGAATTACCACCACTCCAAAAACGGTGTTTTTGTTGAGAAACTGTCTGCTCGCTCCCTATTACGACCACTCCAGAAACAGTGTTTTCGTTGAGAAAGTATGTGCTTGCTCTGTATTACCACCACTCCAGAAACAGTGTTTTTGCTGAGAAACTATCTGCTCGCTCTGTATTACGACCACTCCAGAAATGGTGTTTTTGTTGAGAAACTATCTGCTCGCTCTGTATTACAACCACTCAAGAAACAGTGTTTTTGTTGAGAAACCATCTGCTCACTCCCTATTATGACCACTGCAGAAATGGTGTTTTTGTTGAGAAACCATCTGCTCACTCCCTATTATGACCACTCCAGAAATGGTGTTTTAGTTGAAAAACCATCTGCTCACTCCCTATTACGACCACTCCAGAAATGGTGTTTTTGTTGAGAAACTTTCTGCTCGCTCTGAATTACCATCACTCCAGAAACAGTGTTTTTGTTGAGAAACTATCTGCTGACTCCGTATTACCACCACTCTAGAAACGGTGTTTTGTTGAGAAACCATCTGCTCACTCCCTATTATATCCACTCCAGAAATGGTGTTTTTGTTGAGAAACCATCTGCTCACTCCCTATTATGACCAATCCAGATATGGTGTTTTTGTTGAGAAACTATGTGCTCGCTCTGAATTACCACCACTCCAAAAAACGGTGTTTTTGTTGAGAAACTGTCTGCTCGCTCCCTATTACGACCACTCCAGAAACAGTGTTTTTGTTGAGAAAGTATGTGCTTGCTCTGAATTACCACCACTCCAGAAACAGTGTTTTTGTTGAGAAACTATCTGCTCACTCCATATTACCACCACTCCAGAAACAATGAGAACATTCACAGACATGTTCCAGAAACAGTGTTTTTGTTGAGAAACCATCTGCTCACTCCCTATTATATCCACTCCAGAAATGGTGTTTTTGTTGAGAAACCATCTGCTCACTCCCTATTATGACCACTCCAGAAACAATGAGAACATTCACAGACATGTTACAGAAACAGTGTTTTTGCTGAGAAACTATCTGATCGCTCTGTATTACTACCACTCCAGAAACAGTGTTTTTGCCGAGAAACTATCTGCTCGCTCTGTATTACCACCACTCCAGAAATGGTGTTTTTGTTGAGAAACTATCTGCTCACTCCATATTACCACCACTCCAGAAACAGTGTTTTTGTTGAGAAACTATCTGCTCGCTCCGTATTACAACCACTCCAGAAACAATGAGAACATTCACAGACATGTTACAGAGACTGTGTTTTTGTTGAGAAAGTATGTGCTTGCTCTGTATTACCACCACTCCAGAAACAGTGTTTATGCTGAGAAACTATCTGCTCGCTCTGTATTACGACCACTCCAGAAATGGTGTTTTTGTTGAGAAACTATCTGCTCGCTCTGAATTACAACCAATCAAGAAACAGTGTTTTTGTTGAGAAACCATCTGCTCACTCCCTATTATGACCACTCCAGAAATGGTGTTTTTGTTGAGAAACCATCTGCTCACTCCCTATTATGACCAATCCAGAAATGGTGTTTTTGTTGAGAAACTATGTGCTCGCTCTGAATTACCACCACTCCAAAAACAGTGTTTTTGTTGAGAAACGATCTGCTCACTCCCTATTATGACCACTCCAGAAATGGTGTTTTTGTTGAGAAACTATCTGCTCGCTCCCTATTACGACCACTATGGAAACAGTGTTTTTGTTGAGAAACTATCTGCTCGCTCCGTATTACGACCACTCCAGAAACAATGACAACATTCACAGACATGTTCCAGAAACAGTGTTTTTGTTGAGAAAGTATGTGCTCGCTCTGTATTACCACCACTCCAGAAACAGTGTTTTTGCTGAGAAACCGTCTGCTCACTCCCTATTATGACCAATCCAGAAATGGTGTTTTTGTTGAGAAACCATCTGCTCACTCCCTATTATGACCAATCCAGAAATGGTGTTTTTGTTGAGAAACTATTTGCTCACTCTGAATTACCACCACTCCAAAAACGGTGTTTTTGTTGAGAAACTGTCTGCTCGCTCCCTATTACGACCACTCCAGAAACAGTGTTTTCGTTGAGAAAGTATGTGCTTGCTCTGTATTACCACCACTCCAGAAACAGTGTTTTTGCTGAGAAACTATCTGCTCGCTCTGTATTACGACCACTCCAGAAATGGTGTTTTTGTTGAGAAACTATCTGCTCGCTCTGTATTACAACCACTCAAGAAACAGTGTTTTTGTTGAGAAACCATCTGCTCACTCCCTATTATGACCACTGCAGAAATGGTGTTTTTGTTGAGAAACCATCTGCTCACTCCCTATTATGACCACTCCAGAAATGGTGTTTTAGTTGAAAAACCATCTGCTCACTCCCTATTACGACCACTCCAGAAATGGTGTTTTTGTTGAGAAACTTTCTGCTCGCTCTGAATTACCATCACTCCAGAAACAGTGTTTTTGTTGAGAAACTATCTGCTGACTCCGTATTACCACCACTCTAGAAACGGTGTTTTGTTGAGAAACCATCTGCTCACTCCCTATTATATCCACTCCAGAAATGGTGTTTTTGTTGAGAAACCATCTGCTCACTCCCTATTATGACCAATCCAGATATGGTGTTTTTGTTGAGAAACTATGTGCTCGCTCTGAATTACCACCACTCCAAAAACAGTGTTTTTGTTGAGAAACTATCTGCTCGCTCCCTATTACGACCACTCCAGAAACAGTGTTTTTGTTGAGAAACTATCTGCTCACTCCATATTACCACCACTCCAGAAACAATGAGAACATTCACAGACATGTTCCAGAAACAGTGTTTTTGTTGAGAAAGTATGTGCTCGCTCTGTATTACCACCACTCCAGAAACAGTGTTTTTGCTGAGAAACCGTCCGCTCACTCCCTATTATGACCACTCCAGAAATGGTGTTTTTGTTGAGAAACCATCTGCTCACTCCCTATTATGACCACTCCAGAAATGGTGTTTTTGTTGAGAAACCATCTGCTCACTCCCTATTATGACCAATCCAGAAATGGTGTTTTTGTTGAGAAACTATGTGCTCGCTCTGAATTACCACCACTCCAAAAACGGTGTTTTTGTTGAGAAACTATCTGCTCGCTCCCTATTACGACCACTCCAGAAACAGTGTTTTTGTTGAGAAACTATCTGCTCGCTCCGTCTTACGACCACTCCAGAAGCAATGAGAACATTCACAGACATGTTACAGAAACAGTGTTTTTGTTGAGAAAGTATGTGCTTGCTCTGTATTACCACCACTCCAGAAACAGTGTTTTTGTTGAGAAACTATCTGCTCGCTCTGAATTACCACCACTCCAGAAAGAGTGTTTTTGTTGAGAAACTATCTGCTCGCTCTGTATTACAACCACTCAAGAAACAGTGTTTTTGTTGAGAAACCGTCTGCTCACTCCCTATTATGACCACTCCAGAAATGGTGTTTTTGTTGAGAAACCATCTGCTCACTCCCTATTATGACCACTCCAGAAATGGTGTTTTTTTGAGAAACCATCTGCTCACTCCCTATTATGACCACTCCAGAAATGGTGTTTTTGTTGAGAAACCATCTGCTCACTCCCTATTACGACCACTCCAGAAATGGTGTTTTTGTTGAGAAACCATCTGCTCACTCCCTATTACGACCACTCCTGAAATGGTGTTTTTGTTGAGAAACTATCTGCTCGCTCTGAATTACCACCACTCCAGAAACAGTGTTTTTGTTGAGAAACTATCTGCTCACTCCATATTACCACCACTCCAGAAACAATGAGAACATTCACAGACATGTTCCAGAAACAGTGTTTTTGTTGAGAAAATATCTGCTCACTCCGTATTGCCACCACTCTAGAAACGGTGTTTTGTTGAGAAACTATCTGCTCGCTCCCTATTACGACCACTCCAGAAACAGTGTTTTTGTTGAGAAACTATCTGCTCACTCCATATTACCACCACTCCAGAAACAATGAGAACATTCACAGACATGTTCCAGAAATTGTGTTTTTGTTGAGAAAGTATGTGCTCGCTCTGTATTACCACCACTCCAGAAACAGTGTTTTTGCTGAGAAACCGTCTGCTCACTCCCTATTATGACCACTCCAGAAATGGTGTTTTTGTTGAGAAACTTTCTGCTCGCTCTGAATTACCACCACTCCAGAAACAGTGTTTTTGTTGAGAAACTATCTGCTCACTCCCTATTATATCCACTCCAGAAATGGTGTTTTTGTTGATAAACCATCTGCTCACTCCCTATTATGACCAATCCAGATATGGTGTTTTTGTTGAGAAACTATGTGCTCGCTCTGAATTACCACCACTCCAAAAACAGTGTTTTTGTTGAGAAACTATCTGCTCGCTCCCTATTACGACCACTCCAGAAACAGTGTTTTTGTTGAGAAACTATCTGCTCACTCCATATTACCACCACTCCAGAAACAATGAGAACATTCACAGACATGTTCCAGAAACAGTGTTTTTGTTGAGAAAGTATGTGCTCGCTCTGTATTACCACCACTCCAGAAACAGTGTTTTTGTTGAGAAACTATCTGCTCGCTCTGTATTACAACCACTCAAGAAACAGTGTTTTTGTTGAGAAACCGTCTGCTCACTCCCTATTATGACCATTCAAGAAATGGTGTTTTTGTTGAGAAACCATCTGCTCACTCCCTATTATGACCACTCCAGAAATGGTGTTTTTTTGAGAAACCATCTGCTCACTCCCTATTATGACCACTCCAGAAATGGTGTTTTTGTTGAGAAACCATCTGCTCACTCCCTATTATGACCACTCCAGAAATGGTGTTTTTGTTGAGAAACCATCTGCTCACTCCCTATTACGACCACTCCTGAAATGGTGTTTTTGTTGAGAAACTATCTGCTCGCTCTGAATTACCACCACTCCAGAAACAGTGTTTTTGTTGAGAAACTATCTGCTCACTCCATATTACCACCACTCCAGAAACAATGAGAACATTCACAGACATGTTCCAGAAACAGTGTTTTTGTTGAGAAAATATCTGCTCACTCCGTATTGCCACCACTCTAGAAACGGTGTTTTGTTGAGAAACTATCTGCTCGCTCCCTATTACGACCACTCCAGAAACAGTGTTTTTGTTGAGAAACTATCTGCTCACTCCATATTACCACCACTCCAGAAACAATGAGAACATTCACAGACATGTTCCAGAAACAGTGTTTTTGTTGAGAAAGTATGTGCTCGCTCTGTATTACCACCACTCCAGAAACAGTGTTTTTGCTGAGAAACCGTCTGCTCACTCCCTATTATGACCACTCCAGAAATGGTGTTTTTGTTGAGAAACTTTCTGCTCGCTCTGAATTACCACCACTCCAGAAACAGTGTTTTTGTTGAGAAACTATCTGCTCACTCCGTATTACCACCACTCTAGAAACGGTGTTTTGTTGAGAAACCATCTGCTCACTGCCTATTATATCCACTCCAGAAATGGTGTTTTTGTTGAGAAACCATCTGCTCACTCCCTATTATGACCAATCCAGATATGGTGTTTTTGTTGAGAAACTATGTGCTCGCTCTGAATTACCACCACTCCAAAAACAGTGTTTTTGTTGAGAAACCATCTGCTCACTCCCTATTATGACCACTCCAGAAACAGTGTTTTTGTTGAGAAACTATCTGCTCACTCCATATTACCACCACTCCAGAAACAATGAGAACATTCACAGACATGTTCCAGAAACAGTGTTTTTGTTGAGAAAGTATGTGCTCGCTCTGTATTACCACCACTCCAGAAACAGTGTTTTTGCTGAGAAACCGTCCGCTCACTCCCTATTATGACCACTCCAGAAATGGTGTTTTTGTTGAGAAACCATCTGCTCACTCCCTATTATGACCACTCCAGAAATGGTGTTTTTGTTGAGAAACCATCTGCTCACTCCCTATTATGACCAATCCAGAAATGGTGTTTTTGTTGAGAAACTATGTGCTCGCTCTGAATTACCACCACTCCAAAAACGGTGTTTTTGTTGAGAAACTATCTGCTCGCTCCCTGTTACGACCACTCCAGAAACAGTGTTTTTGTTGAGAAACTATCTGCTCGCTCCGTCTTACGACCACTCCAGAAACAATGAGAACATTCACAGACATGTTACAGAAACAGTGTTTTTGTTGAGAAAGTATGTGCTTGCTCTGTATTACCACCACTCCAGAAACAGTGTTTTTGTTGAGAAACTATCTGCTCGCTCTGAATTACCACCACTCCAGAAAGAGTGTTTTTGTTGAGAAACTATCTGCTCGCTCTGTATTACAACCACTCAAGAAACAGTGTTTTTGTTGAGAAACCGTCTGCTCACTCCCTATTATGACCACTCCAGAAATTGTGTTTTTGTTGAGAAACCATCTGCTCACTCCCTATTATGACCACTCCAGAAATGGTGTTTTTTTGAGAAACCATCTGCTCACTCCCTATTATGACCACTCCAGAAATGGTGTTTTTGTTGAGAAACCATCTGCTCACTCCCTATTACGACCACTCCAGAAATGGTGTTTTTGTTGAGAAACCATCTGCTCACTCCCTATTACGACCACTCCTGAAATGGTGTTTTTGTTGAGAAACTATCTGCTCGCTCTGAATTACCACCACTCCAGAAACAGTGTTTTTGTTGAGAAACTATCTGCTCACTCCATATTACCACCACTCCAGAAACAATGAGAACATTCGCAGACATGTTCCAGAAACAGTGTTTTAGTTGAGAAAATATCTGCTCACTCCGTATTGCCACCACTCTAGAAACGGTGTTTTGTTGAGAAACTATCTGCTCGCTCCCTATTACGACCACTCCAGAAACAGTGTTTTTGTTGAGAAACTATCTGCTCACTCCATATTACCACCACTCCAGAAACAATGAGAACATTCACAGACATGTTCCAGAAACAGTGTTTTTGTTGAGAAAGTATGTGCTCGCTCTGTATTACCACCACTCCAGAAACAGTGTTTTTGCTGAGAAACCGTCTGCTCACTCCCTATTATGACCACTCCAGAAATGGTGTTTTTGTTGAGAAACCATCTGCTCACTCCCTATTATGACCACTCCAGAAATGGTGTTTTTGTTGAGAAACCATCTGCTCACTCCCTATTATGACCAATCCAGAAATGGTGTTTTTGTTGAGAAACTATGTGCTCGCTCTGAATTACCACCACTCCAAAAACGGTGTTTTTGTTGAGAAACTATCTGCTCGCTCCCTATTACGACCACTCCAGAAACAGTGTTTTTGTTGAGAAACTATCTGCTCGCTCCGTCTTACGACCACTCCAGAAACAATGAGAACATTCACAGACATGTTACAGAAACAGTGTTTTTGTTGAGAAAGTATGTGCTTGCTCTGTATTACCACCACTCCAGAAACAGTGTTTTTGTTGAGAAACTATCTGCTCGCTCTGAATTACCACCACTCCAGAAAGAGTGTTTTTGTTGAGAAACTATCTGCTCACTCTGTATTACAACCACTCAAGAAACAGTGTTTTTGTTGAGAAACCGTCTGCTCGCTCTGTATTACCACCACTCTAGAAATGGTGTTTTTGTTGAGAAACCATCTGCTCACTCCCTATTATGACCACTGCAGAAATGGTGTTTTTGTTGAGAAACCATCTGCTCACTCCCTATTATGACCACTCCAGAAATGGTGTTTTTGTTGAGAAACCATCTGCTCACTCTCTATTATGACCACTCCACAAATGGTGTTTTTGTTGAGAAACCATCTGCTCACTCCCTATTATGACCACTCCAGAAATGGTGTTTTTGTTGAGAAACCATCTGCTCACTCCCTATTATGACCACTCCAGAAATGGTGTTTTTGTTGAGAAACCATCTGCTCACTCCCTATTATGACCAATCCAGAAATGGTGTTTTTGTTGAGAAACTATGTGCTCGCTCTGAATTACCACCACTCCAAAAATGGTGTCTTTGTTGAGAAACTATCTGCTCGCTCCCTATTACGATCACTCCAGAACAGTGTTTTTGTGAGAAACTATCTGCTCGATCCGTATTACGACCACTCCAGAAACAATGAGAACATTCACAGACATGTTACAGAAACAGTGTTTTTGTTGAGAAAGTATGTGCTTGCTCTGTATTACCACCACTCCAGAAACAGTGTTTTTGCTGAGAAACTATCTGCTCGCTCTGTATTACGACCACTCCAGAAATGGTGTTTTCGTTGAGAAACTATCTGCTCGCTCTGAATTACTACCACTCCAGAAAGAGTGTTTTTGTTGAGAAACTATCTGCTCGCTCTGTATTACCACCACTCTAGAAATGGTGTTTTTGTTGAGAAACCATCTGCTCACTCCCTATTATGACCACTGCAGAAATGGTGTTTTTGTTGAGAAACCATCTGCTCACTCCCTATTATGACCACTCCAGAAATGGTGTTTTTGTTGAGAAACCATCTGCTCACTCCCTATTACGACCACTCCAGAAATGGTGTTTTTGTTGAGAAACTATCTGCTCGCTATGAATTACCACCACTCCAGAAACAGTGTTTTTGTTGAGAAACTATCTGCTCACTCCATATTACCACCACTCCAGAAACAATGAGAACATTCACAGACATGTTCCAGAAACAGTGTTTTTGTTGAAAAACTATCTGCTCACTCCGTATTACCACCACTCTAGAAACGGTGTTTTTGTTGAGAAACCATCTGCTCACTCCCTATTATATCCACTCCAGAAATGGTGTTTTTGTTGAGAAACCATCTGCTCACTCCCTATTATGACCACTCCAGAAACAATGAGAACATTCACAGACATGTTACAGAAACAGTGTTTTTGCTGAGAAACTATCTGATCGCTCTGTATTACTACCACTCCAGAAACAGTGTTTTTGTTGAGAAACTATCTGCTCGCTCTGAATTACCACCACTCCAAAAACAGTGTTTTTGTTGAGAAACTATCTGCTCGCTCCCTATTACGACCACTCCAGAAACAGTGTTTTTGTTGAGAAACTATCTGCTCGCTCCGTATTACGACCACTCCAGAAACAATGACAACATTCAAAGACATGTTCCAGAAACAGTGTTTTTGTTGAGAAAGTATGTGCTCGCTCTGTATTACCACCACTCCAGAAACAGTGTTTTTGCTGAGAAACTATCTGCTCGCTCTGTATTACGACCACTCCAGAAATGGTGTTTTCGTTGAGAAACTATCTGCTTGCTCTGAATTACTACCACTCCAGAAAGAGTGTTTTTGTTGAGAAACTATCTGCTCGCTCGGAATTACAACCACTCAAGAAACAGTGTTTTTGTTGAGAAACCATCTGCTCACTCCCTATTATGACCACTGCAGAAATGGTGTTTTTGTTGAGAAACCATCTGCTCACTCCCTATTATGACCACTCCAGAAATGGTGTTTTTGTTGAGAAACCATCTGCTCACTCCCTATTACGACCACTCCAGAAGTGGTGTTTTTGTTGAGAAACTATCTGCTCGCTATGAATTACCACCACTCCAGAAACAGTGTTTTTGTTGAGAAACTATCTGCTCACTCCATATTGCCACCACTCCAGAAACAATGAGAACATTCACAGACATGTTCCAGAAACAGTGTTTTTGTTGAGAAACTATCTGCTCACTCCGTATTACCACCACTCTAGAAACGGTGTTTTTGTTGAGAAACCATCTGCTCACTCCCTATTATATCCACTCCAGAAATGGTGTTTTTGTTGAGAAACCATCTGCTCACTCCCTATTACGACCACTCCAGAAATGGTGTTTTTGTTGAGAAACTATCTGCTCGCTCTGAATTACCACCACTCCAGAAACAGTGTTTTTGTTGAGAAGCTATCTGCTCACTCCATATTACCACCACTCCAGAAACAATTAGAACATTCACAGACATGTTCCAGAAACAGTGTTTTTGTTGAGAAACCATCTGCTCACTCCCTATTATATCCACTCCAGAAATGGTGTTTTTGTTGAGAAACCATCTGCTCACTCCCTATTATGACCACTCCAGAAACAATGAGAACATTCACAGACATGTTACAAAAACAGTGTTTTTGCTGAGAAACTATCTGATCGCTCTGTATTACTACCACTCCAGAAACAGTGTTTTTGCCGAGAAACTATCTGCTCGCTCTGTATTACCACCACTCCAGAAATGGTGTTTTTGTTGAGAAACTATCTGCTCACTCCATATTACCACCACTCCAGAAACAGTGTTTTTGTTGAGAAACTATCTGCTCGCTCCGTATTACAACCACTCCAGAAACAATGAGAACATTCACAGACATGTTACAGAAACAGTGTTTTTGTTGAGAAAGTATGTGCTTGCTCTGTATTACCACCACTCCAGAAACAGTGTTTATGCTGAGAAACTATCTGCTCGCTCTGTATTACGACCACTCCAGAAATGGTGTTTTTGTTGAGAAACTATCTGCTCGCTCTGAATTACAACCAATCAAGAAACAGTGTTTTTGTTGAGAAACCATCTGCTCACTCCCTATTATGACCACTCCAGAAATGGTGTTTTTGTTGAGAAACCATCTGCTCACTCCCTATTATGACCAATCCAGAAATGGTGTTTTTGTTGAGAAACTATGTGCTCGCTCTGAATTACCACCACTCCAAAAACAGTGTTTTTGTTGAGAAACCATCTGCTCACTCCCTATTATGACCACTCCAGAAATGGTGTTTTTGTTGAGAAACTATCTGCTCGCTCCCTATTACGACCACTCTGGAAACAGTGTTTTTGTTGAGAAACTATCTGCTCGCTCCGTATTACGACCACTCCAGAAACAATGACAACATTCACAGACATGTTCCAGAAACAGTGTTTTTGTTGAGAAAGTATGTGCTCGCTCTGTATTACCACCACTCCAGAAACAGTGTTTTTGCTGAGAAACCGTCTGCTCACTCCCTATTATGACCACTCCAGAAATGGTGTTTT
Source organism: Lampris incognitus (assembly GCF_029633865.1). Lineage (NCBI taxonomy): Eukaryota > Metazoa > Chordata > Actinopteri > Lampriformes > Lampridae > Lampris > Lampris incognitus. The sequence continues at coordinate 674,480 of NC_079221.1, forward strand.
TGTTGAGAAACCATCTGCTCACTCCCTATTATGACCAATCCAGAAATGGTGTTTTTGTTGAGAAACTATTTGCTCACTCTGAATTACCACCACTCCAAAAAACGGTGTTTTTGTTGAGAAACTGTCTGCTCGCTCCCTATTACGACCACTCCAGAAACAGTGTTTTTGTTGAGAAAGTATGTGCTTGCTCTGAATTACCACCACTCAAGAAACAGTGTTTTTGTTGAGAAACTATCTGCTCACTCCATATTACCACCACTCCAGAAACAATGAGAACATTCACAGACATGTTCCAGAAACAGTGTTTTTGTTGAGAAACCATCTGCTCACTCCCTATTATATCCACTCCAGAAATGGTGTTTTTGTTGAGAAACCATCTGCTCACTCCCTATTATGACCACTCCAGAAACAATGAGAACATTCACAGACATGTTACAGAAACAGTGTTTTTGCTGAGAAACTATCTGATCGCTCTGTATTACTACCACTCCAGAAACAGTGTTTTTGCCGAGAAACTATCTGCTCGCTCTGTATTACCACCACTCCAGAAATGGTGTTTTTGTTGAGAAACTATCTGCTCACTCCATATTACCACCACTCCAGAAACAGTGTTTTTGTTGAGAAACTATCTGCTCGCTCCGTATTACAACCACTCCAGAAACAATGAGAACATTCACAGACATGTTACAGAGACTGTGTTTTTGTTGAGAAAGTATGTGCTTGCTCTGTATTACCACCACTCCAGAAACAGTGTTTATGCTGAGAAACTATCTGCTCGCTCTGTATTACGACCACTCCAGAAATGGTGTTTTTGTTGAGAAACTATCTGCTCGCTCTGAATTACAACCAATCAAGAAACAGTGTTTTTGTTGAGAAACCATCTGCTCACTCCCTATTATGACCACTCCAGAAATGGTGTTTTTGTTGAGAAACCATCTGCTCACTCCCTATTATGACCAATCCAGAAATGGTGTTTTTGTTGAGAAACTATGTGCTCGCTCTGAATTACCACCACTCCAAAAACAGTGTTTTTGTTGAGAAACCATCTGCTCACTCCCTATTATGACCACTCCAGAAATGGTGTTTTTGTTGAGAAACTATCTGCTCGCTCCCTATTACGACCACTATGGAAACAGTGTTTTTGTTGAGAAACTATCTGCTCGCTCCGTATTACGACCACTCCAGAAACAATGACAACATTCACAGACATGTTCCAGAAACAGTGTTTTTGTTGAGAAAGTATGTGCTCGCTCTGTATTACCACCACTCCAGAAACAGTGTTTTTGCTGAGAAACCGTCTGCTCACTCCCTATTATGACCAATCCAGAAATGGTGTTTTTGTTGAGAAACCATCTGCTCACTCCCTATTATGACCAATCCAGAAATGGTGTTTTTGTTGAGAAACTATTTGCTCACTCTGAATTACCACCACTCCAAAAACGGTGTTTTTGTTGAGAAACTGTCTGCTCGCTCCCTATTACGACCACTCCAGAAACAGTGTTTTCGTTGAGAAAGTATGTGCTTGCTCTGTATTACCACCACTCCAGAAACAGTGTTTTTGCTGAGAAACTATCTGCTCGCTCTGTATTACGACCACTCCAGAAATGGTGTTTTTGTTGAGAAACTATCTGCTCGCTCTGTATTACAACCACTCAAGAAACAGTGTTTTTGTTGAGAAACCATCTGCTCACTCCCTATTATGACCACTGCAGAAATGGTGTTTTTGTTGAGAAACCATCTGCTCACTCCCTATTATGACCACTCCAGAAATGGTGTTTTAGTTGAAAAACCATCTGCTCACTCCCTATTACGACCACTCCAGAAATGGTGTTTTTGTTGAGAAACTTTCTGCTCGCTCTGAATTACCATCACTCCAGAAACAGTGTTTTTGTTGAGAAACTATCTGCTGACTCCGTATTACCACCACTCTAGAAACGGTGTTTTGTTGAGAAACCATCTGCTCACTCCCTATTATATCCACTCCAGAAATGGTGTTTTTGTTGAGAAACCATCTGCTCACTCCCTATTATGACCAATCCAGATATGGTGTTTTTGTTGAGAAACTATGTGCTCGCTCTGAATTACCACCACTCCAAAAACAGTGTTTTTGTTGAGAAACTATCTGCTCGCTCCCTATTACGACCACTCCAGAAACAGTGTTTTTGTTGAGAAACTATCTGCTCACTCCATATTACCACCACTCCAGAAACAATGAGAACATTCACAGACATGTTCCAGAAACAGTGTTTTTGTTGAGAAAGTATGTGCTCGCTCTGTATTACCACCACTCCAGAAACAGTGTTTTTGCTGAGAAACCGTCCGCTCACTCCCTATTATGACCACTCCAGAAATGGTGTTTTTGTTGAGAAACCATCTGCTCACTCCCTATTATGACCACTCCAGAAATGGTGTTTTTGTTGAGAAACCATCTGCTCACTCCCTATTATGACCAATCCAGAAATGGTGTTTTTGTTGAGAAACTATGTGCTCGCTCTGAATTACCACCACTCCAAAAACGGTGTTTTTGTTGAGAAACTATCTGCTCGCTCCCTATTACGACCACTCCAGAAACAGTGTTTTTGTTGAGAAACTATCTGCTCGCTCCGTCTTACGACCACTCCAGAAGCAATGAGAACATTCACAGACATGTTACAGAAACAGTGTTTTTGTTGAGAAAGTATGTGCTTGCTCTGTATTACCACCACTCCAGAAACAGTGTTTTTGTTGAGAAACTATCTGCTCGCTCTGAATTACCACCACTCCAGAAAGAGTGTTTTTGTTGAGAAACTATCTGCTCGCTCTGTATTACAACCACTCAAGAAACAGTGTTTTTGTTGAGAAACCGTCTGCTCACTCCCTATTATGACCACTCCAGAAATGGTGTTTTTGTTGAGAAACCATCTGCTCACTCCCTATTATGACCACTCCAGAAATGGTGTTTTTTTGAGAAACCATCTGCTCACTCCCTATTATGACCACTCCAGAAATGGTGTTTTTGTTGAGAAACCATCTGCTCACTCCCTATTACGACCACTCCAGAAATGGTGTTTTTGTTGAGAAACCATCTGCTCACTCCCTATTACGACCACTCCTGAAATGGTGTTTTTGTTGAGAAACTATCTGCTCGCTCTGAATTACCACCACTCCAGAAACAGTGTTTTTGTTGAGAAACTATCTGCTCACTCCATATTACCACCACTCCAGAAACAATGAGAACATTCACAGACATGTTCCAGAAACAGTGTTTTTGTTGAGAAAATATCTGCTCACTCCGTATTGCCACCACTCTAGAAACGGTGTTTTGTTGAGAAACTATCTGCTCGCTCCCTATTACGACCACTCCAGAAACAGTGTTTTTGTTGAGAAACTATCTGCTCACTCCATATTACCACCACTCCAGAAACAATGAGAACATTCACAGACATGTTCCAGAAATTGTGTTTTTGTTGAGAAAGTATGTGCTCGCTCTGTATTACCACCACTCCAGAAACAGTGTTTTTGCTGAGAAACCGTCTGCTCACTCCCTATTATGACCACTCCAGAAATGGTGTTTTTGTTGAGAAACTTTCTGCTCGCTCTGAATTACCACCACTCCAGAAACAGTGTTTTTGTTGAGAAACTATCTGCTCACTCCCTATTATATCCACTCCAGAAATGGTGTTTTTGTTGATAAACCATCTGCTCACTCCCTATTATGACCAATCCAGATATGGTGTTTTTGTTGAGAAACTATGTGCTCGCTCTGAATTACCACCACTCCAAAAACAGTGTTTTTGTTGAGAAACTATCTGCTCGCTCCCTATTACGACCACTCCAGAAACAGTGTTTTTGTTGAGAAACTATCTGCTCACTCCATATTACCACCACTCCAGAAACAATGAGAACATTCACAGACATGTTCCAGAAACAGTGTTTTTGTTGAGAAAGTATGTGCTCGCTCTGTATTACCACCACTCCAGAAACAGTGTTTTTGTTGAGAAACTATCTGCTCGCTCTGTATTACAACCACTCAAGAAACAGTGTTTTTGTTGAGAAACCGTCTGCTCACTCCCTATTATGACCATTCAAGAAATGGTGTTTTTGTTGAGAAACCATCTGCTCACTCCCTATTATGACCACTCCAGAAATGGTGTTTTTTTGAGAAACCATCTGCTCACTCCCTATTATGACCACTCCAGAAATGGTGTTTTTGTTGAGAAACCATCTGCTCACTCCCTATTATGACCACTCCAGAAATGGTGTTTTTGTTGAGAAACCATCTGCTCACTCCCTATTACGACCACTCCTGAAATGGTGTTTTTGTTGAGAAACTATCTGCTCGCTCTGAATTACCACCACTCCAGAAACAGTGTTTTTGTTGAGAAACTATCTGCTCACTCCATATTACCACCACTCCAGAAACAATGAGAACATTCACAGACATGTTCCAGAAACAGTGTTTTTGTTGAGAAAATATCTGCTCACTCCGTATTGCCACCACTCTAGAAACGGTGTTTTGTTGAGAAACTATCTGCTCGCTCCCTATTACGACCACTCCAGAAACAGTGTTTTTGTTGAGAAACTATCTGCTCACTCCATATTACCACCACTCCAGAAACAATGAGAACATTCACAGACATGTTCCAGAAACAGTGTTTTTGTTGAGAAAGTATGTGCTCGCTCTGTATTACCACCACTCCAGAAACAGTGTTTTTGCTGAGAAACCGTCTGCTCACTCCCTATTATGACCACTCCAGAAATGGTGTTTTTGTTGAGAAACTTTCTGCTCGCTCTGAATTACCACCACTCCAGAAACAGTGTTTTTGTTGAGAAACTATCTGCTCACTCCGTATTACCACCACTCTAGAAACGGTGTTTTGTTGAGAAACCATCTGCTCACTGCCTATTATATCCACTCCAGAAATGGTGTTTTTGTTGAGAAACCATCTGCTCACTCCCTATTATGACCAATCCAGATATGGTGTTTTTGTTGAGAAACTATGTGCTCGCTCTGAATTACCACCACTCCAAAAACAGTGTTTTTGTTGAGAAACCATCTGCTCACTCCCTATTATGACCACTCCAGAAACAGTGTTTTTGTTGAGAAACTATCTGCTCACTCCATATTACCACCACTCCAGAAACAATGAGAACATTCACAGACATGTTCCAGAAACAGTGTTTTTGTTGAGAAAGTATGTGCTCGCTCTGTATTACCACCACTCCAGAAACAGTGTTTTTGCTGAGAAACCGTCCGCTCACTCCCTATTATGACCACTCCAGAAATGGTGTTTTTGTTGAGAAACCATCTGCTCACTCCCTATTATGACCACTCCAGAAATGGTGTTTTTGTTGAGAAACCATCTGCTCACTCCCTATTATGACCAATCCAGAAATGGTGTTTTTGTTGAGAAACTATGTGCTCGCTCTGAATTACCACCACTCCAAAAACGGTGTTTTTGTTGAGAAACTATCTGCTCGCTCCCTGTTACGACCACTCCAGAAACAGTGTTTTTGTTGAGAAACTATCTGCTCGCTCCGTCTTACGACCACTCCAGAAACAATGAGAACATTCACAGACATGTTACAGAAACAGTGTTTTTGTTGAGAAAGTATGTGCTTGCTCTGTATTACCACCACTCCAGAAACAGTGTTTTTGTTGAGAAACTATCTGCTCGCTCTGAATTACCACCACTCCAGAAAGAGTGTTTTTGTTGAGAAACTATCTGCTCGCTCTGTATTACAACCACTCAAGAAACAGTGTTTTTGTTGAGAAACCGTCTGCTCACTCCCTATTATGACCACTCCAGAAATTGTGTTTTTGTTGAGAAACCATCTGCTCACTCCCTATTATGACCACTCCAGAAATGGTGTTTTTTTGAGAAACCATCTGCTCACTCCCTATTATGACCACTCCAGAAATGGTGTTTTTGTTGAGAAACCATCTGCTCACTCCCTATTACGACCACTCCAGAAATGGTGTTTTTGTTGAGAAACCATCTGCTCACTCCCTATTACGACCACTCCTGAAATGGTGTTTTTGTTGAGAAACTATCTGCTCGCTCTGAATTACCACCACTCCAGAAACAGTGTTTTTGTTGAGAAACTATCTGCTCACTCCATATTACCACCACTCCAGAAACAATGAGAACATTCGCAGACATGTTCCAGAAACAGTGTTTTAGTTGAGAAAATATCTGCTCACTCCGTATTGCCACCACTCTAGAAACGGTGTTTTGTTGAGAAACTATCTGCTCGCTCCCTATTACGACCACTCCAGAAACAGTGTTTTTGTTGAGAAACTATCTGCTCACTCCATATTACCACCACTCCAGAAACAATGAGAACATTCACAGACATGTTCCAGAAACAGTGTTTTTGTTGAGAAAGTATGTGCTCGCTCTGTATTACCACCACTCCAGAAACAGTGTTTTTGCTGAGAAACCGTCTGCTCACTCCCTATTATGACCACTCCAGAAATGGTGTTTTTGTTGAGAAACCATCTGCTCACTCCCTATTATGACCACTCCAGAAATGGTGTTTTTGTTGAGAAACCATCTGCTCACTCCCTATTATGACCAATCCAGAAATGGTGTTTTTGTTGAGAAACTATGTGCTCGCTCTGAATTACCACCACTCCAAAAACGGTGTTTTTGTTGAGAAACTATCTGCTCGCTCCCTATTACGACCACTCCAGAAACAGTGTTTTTGTTGAGAAACTATCTGCTCGCTCCGTCTTACGACCACTCCAGAAACAATGAGAACATTCACAGACATGTTACAGAAACAGTGTTTTTGTTGAGAAAGTATGTGCTTGCTCTGTATTACCACCACTCCAGAAACAGTGTTTTTGTTGAGAAACTATCTGCTCGCTCTGAATTACCACCACTCCAGAAAGAGTGTTTTTGTTGAGAAACTATCTGCTCACTCTGTATTACAACCACTCAAGAAACAGTGTTTTTGTTGAGAAACCGTCTGCTCACTCCCTATTATGACCACTCCAGAAATGGTGTTTTTGTTGAGAAACCATCTGCTCACTCCCTATTATGACCACTCCAGAAACAATGAGAACATTCACAGACATGCTACAGAAACAGTGTTTTTGTTGAAAAAGTATGTGCTTGCTCTGAATTACTACCACTCCAGAAACAGTGTTTTTGCTGCGAAACTATCTGCTCGCTCTGTATTACGACCACTCCAGAAATGGTGTTTTTGTTGAGAAACTATCTGCTCGCTCTGAATTACAACCAATCAAGAAACAGTGTTTTTGTTGAGAAACCATCTGCTCACTCCCTATTATGACCACTCCAGAAATGGTGTTTTTGTTGAGAAACCATCTGCTCACTCCCTATTATGACCAATCCAGAAATGGTGTTTTTGTTGAGAAACTATGTGCTCGCTCTGAATTACCACCACTCCAGAAACAGTGTTTTTGTTGAGAAACTATCTGCTCGCTCCCTATTACGACCACTCCAGAAACAGTGTTTTTGTTGAGAAACTATCTGCTCACTCCATATTACCACCACTCCAGAAACAATGAGAACATTCACAGACATGTTCCAGAAACAGTGTTTTTGTTGAGAAAGTATGTGCTCGCTCTGTATTACCACCACTCCAGAAACAGTGTTTTTGCTGAGAAACCGTCCGCTCACTCCCTATTATGACCACTCCAGAAATGGTGTTTTTGTTGAGAAACCATCTGCTCACTCCCTATTATGACCACTCCAGAAATGGTGTTTTTGTTGAGAAACCATCTGCTCACTCCCTATTATGACCAATCCAGAAATGGTGTTTTTGTTGAGAAACTATGTGCTCGCTCTGAATTACCACCACTCCAAAAACGGTGTTTTTGTTGAGAAACTATCTGCTCGCTCCCTATTACGACCACTCCAGAAACAGTGTTTTTGTTGAGAAACTATCTGCTCGCTCCGTCTTAGGACCACTCCAGAAACAATGAGAACATTCACAGACATGTTACAGAAACTGTGTTTTTGTTGAGAAAGTATGTGCTTGCTCTGTATTACCACCACTCCAGAAACAGTGTTTTTGTTGAGAAAATATCTGCTCGCTCTGAATTACCACCACTCCAGATAGAGTGTTTTTGTTGAGAAACTATCTGCTCGCTCTGTATTACAACCACTCAAGAAACAGTGTTTTTGTTGAGAAACCGTCTGCTCACTCCCTATTATGACCACTCGTGAAAAGGTGTTTTTGTTGAGAAACCATCTGCTCACTCCCTATTATGACCACTCCAGAAATGGTGTTTTTTTGAGAAACCATCTGCTCACTCCCTATTATGACCACTCCAGAAATGGTGTTTATGTTGAGAAAGCATCTGCTCACTCCCTATTACGACCACTCCAGAAATGGTGTTTTTGTTGAGAAACCATCTGCTCACTCCCTATTACGACCACTCCTGAAATAGTGTTTTTGTTGAGAAACTATCTGCTCGCTCTGAATTACCACCACTCCAGAAACAGTGTTTTTGTTGAGAAACTATCTGCTCACTCCATATTACCACCACTCCAGAAACAATGAGAACATTCACAGACATGTTCCAGAAACAGTGTTTTTGTTGAGAAAATATCTGCTCACTCCGTATTACCACCACTCTAGAAACGGTGTTTTGTTGAGAAACTATCTGCTCGCTCCCTATTACGACCACTCCAGAAACAGTGTTTTTGTTGAGAAACTATCTGCTCACTCCATATTACCACCACTCCAGACACAATGAGAACATTCACAGACATGTTCCAGAAACAGTGTTTTTGTTGAGAAAGTATGTGCTCGCTCTGTATTACCACCACTCCAGAAACAGTGTTTTTTCTGAGAAACCGTCTGCTCACTCCCTATTATGACCACTCCAGAAATGGTGTTTTTGTTGAGAAACCATCTGCTCACTCCCTATTATGACCACTCCAGAAATGGTGTTTTTGTTGAGAAACCATCTGCTCACTCCCTATTATGACCAATCCAGAAATGGTGTTTTTGTTGAGAAACTATGTGCTCGCTCTGAATTACCACCACTCCAAAAACGGTGTTTTTGTTGAGAAACTATCTGCTCGCTCCCTATTACGACCACTCCAGAAACAGTGTTTTTGTTGAGAAACTATCTGCTCGCTCCGTCTTACGACCACTCCAGAAACAATGAGAACATTCACAGACTTGTTACAGAAACAGTGTTTTTGTTGAGAAAGTATGTGCTTGCTCTGTATTACCACCACTCCAGAAACAGTGTTTTTGTTGAGAAACTATCTGCTCGCTCTGAATTACCACCACTCCAGAAAGAGTGTTTTTGTTGAGAAACTATCTGCTCGCTCTGTATTACAACCACTCAAGAAACAGTGTTTTTGTTGAGAAACGTCTGCTCACTCCCTATTATGACCACTCCAGAAATGGTGTTTTTGTTGAGAAACCATCTGCTCACTCCCTATTATGACCACTCCAGAAATGGTGTTTTTGTTGAGATACCATCTGCTCACTCCCTATTATGACCACTCCAGAAATGGTGTTTTTGTTGAGAAACCATCTGCTCACTACCTATTACGACCACTCCAGAAATGGTGTTTTTGTTGAGAAACCATCTGCTCACTCCCTATTACGACCACTCCTGAAATGGTGTTTTTGTTGAGAAACTATCTGCTCGCTCTGAATTACCACCACTCCAGAAACAGTGTTTTTGTTGAGAAACTATCTGCTCACTCCATATTACCACCACTCCAGAAACAATGAGAACATTCACAGACATGTTCCAGAAACAGTGGTTTTGTTGAGAAACTATCTGCTCACTCCGTATTACCACCACTCTAGAAATGGTGTTTTGTTGAGAAACTATCTGCTCGCTCTGTATTACCACCACTCTAGAAATGGTGTTTTTGTTGAGAAACTATCTGCTCGCTCTGTATTACCACCACTCAAGAAACAGTGTTTTTGTTGAGAAACCATCTGCTCACTCCCTATTATATCCACTCCAGAAATGGTGTTTTTGTTGAGAAACCATCTGCTCGATCCCTATTTTGACCACTCCAGAAACAATGAGAACATTCACAGACATGTTACAGAAACAGTGTTTTTGTTGAGAAACTATCTGCTTTCTCTGTATTACCACCACTCCAGAAACAGTGTTTTTGTTGAGAAAGTATGTGCTCGCTCCATATTACCACCACGCCAGAAACGGTGTTTTTGTTGAGAAATTTTCTGCTCACTCTGTATTACCACCACTCCAGAAACGGTGATTTTGTTGAGAAATTATCTGCTCACTCTGTATTACCACCACCACTCCAGAAACGGTGTTTTTGTTGAGAAACTATCTGCTCACTCTGTATTACCACCACTCCAGAAACGGTGTTTTTGTTGAGAAACTATCTGCTCGCTCTGTATTACGACCAATCCAGAAACAGTGTTTTTGTTGAGAAACTATCTGCTCACTCTGTATTACCACCACTCCAGAAACAGTGTTTTTGTTGAGAAACCATCTGCTCGCTCTGTATTACTACAACTCCAGAAACAGTGTTTTTGTTGAGAAACCATCTGCTCGCTTTGTATTACCAACACTCCAAAAAGCAGCCTGTTCTTACAAACAGCTTACCTCCATGAATAAAACAAGGGATTAAGGTAGTGACTAGTGATTCCTCGCACCCTTGTTGTGCTCTGCTTCAAGCGTTAGCACCAGTCACCTGTGGTGCAAAACCCCAGGAAGACTGCACTGGAAAGTGGACATACTGGCTCACTTCCTGTGTGTGATGATGCATATTTCTTTCCACCAGTGATATGAATACTTGAACGTACAGATTGTCACAGTTCAGTTTTACGAGTCAACAGAGCTAGTCATCCACTCCCTGTCATCCACTCCCTGTCACCCACTCCCTGTCACCCACTCCCTGTCACGCACTACTTGTCATCCAGTCCCTGTCATCCACTCCCTGTCATCCACTCCCTGTCATCCAATCACTGTTGTCCACTCCCTGTCACCCACTCACTGTCACCCACTCACTGTTATCCAATCACTGTCATTCACTCCCGTCATTCAATCACTGTGACCCATTCACTGTCATCCACTCCCTGTCATCCACTCACTGTCATCCATTCACAGTCATCCAATCACTGTCGTCCATTCACTGTCATCCACTCATTGTCATCCACTCCTTGTCATCCACTCCCTGTCATCCAATCACTGTCATCCACTCCCTGTCATCCACTCCCTGTCATCCACTCCTTGTCATCCACTCACTGTCACCCACTCACTGTCATCCATTCACTGTCATCCACTCCCTGTCATCAAATCACTGTCATTAACTCACTGTCATCCACTCCCTGTCATCCACTCCCTGTCATCCAATCACTGTTGTCCACTCCCTGTCATCCAATCACTGTTGTCCACTCCCTGTCACCCACTCACTGTCACCCACTCACTGTCATCCATTCACTGTCATCCAATCACTCTCATCCACTCCCTGCCATCCACTCCTTGTCATCCAATCACTGTCATCCACTCACTGTCATCCATTCACTGTCACCCACTCACTGTCATCCACTCACTGTCATCCACTCACTGTCATCCATTCACTGTCACCCACTCACTGTCATCCACTCACTGTCATCCACTCCTTGTCATCCAATCACTGTCATGCATTCACTGTCATCCAATCACTGTCATCCACTCCCTGTCATCCAATCACTGTCATCCAATCCCTGACATCCACTCACTGTCATTAACTCCCTGTCATCCACTCCCTGACATCCACTCACTGTCATCCACTCCCTGTCATCCACTCACTGTCATCCATTCATTGTCATCCACTCACTGTCACCCACTCCCTGTCATCCATTCACTGTCATCCACTCCCTGTCACCCACTCCCTGTCATCCATTCACTGTCATCCAGTCACAGTCATCCACTCACTGTCATCCACTCATTGTCATCCACTCCTTGTCATCCAATCACTGTCATCCACTCCCGTCATTCAATCACTGTAACCCACTCACTGTCATCCACTCCCTGTCATTCAATCACTGTCATCCACTCACTGTCATCCACTCACTGTCATCCATTCACTGTCATCCAATCACTGTCATTCAATCACTGTCATCCACTCACTGTCATCCACTCACTGTCATCCACTCACTGTCATCCATTCACTGTCATCCAATCACTGTCATTCAATCACTGTCATCCACTCACTGTCATCCACTCCCTGTCATCGACGCGCTGTCATCCATTCATTGTCATCCACTCTCTGTCATCAAATCACTGTCATTCACTCACTGTCATCCACTCACTGTCATCCACTCACTGTCATCCACTCCCTGTCATCCACTCATTGTCATCCACTCATTGTCATCCAATCACTGTCATCCACTCCCGTCATTCAATCACTGTAACCCACTCACTGTCATCCACTCCCTGTCATCCAATCACTGTCATCCACTCCCTGTCATCCACTCACTGTCATCCATTCACTGTCATCCACTCATTGTCATCCACTCACTGTCATTAACTCACTGTCATCCACTCCCTGTCATCCACTCCCGTCATTCAATCACTATAACCCACTCACTGTCATCCACTCCCGTCATTCAATCACTATAACCCACTCACTGTCATCCACTCCCAGTCATCCAATCACTGTTGTCCACTCCCTGTCATCCAATCACTGTTGTCCACTCCCTGTCACCCACTCACTGTCATCCATTCACTGTCATCCACTCCCTGTCATCAAATCAATGTCATCTACTCCCTGTCATCCACTCCCGTCATTCAATCACTGTAACCCAATCACTGTCATCCACTCCCTGTCATCCACTCCTTGTCATCCAATCACTGTCATAAACTCCTTGTCATCCAATCACTGTCATCCACTCACTGTCATCCATTCACTGTCATCCACTCACTGTCATCCACTCACTGTCATCCAATCACTGTCATCCACTCACTGTCATCCACTCCTTGTCATCCAATCACTGTCATGCACTCACTGTCATCCAATCACGGTCATCCATTCCCTGTCATCCAATCACTGTCATCCACTCCCTGTCATCCACTCCCTGTCATCCACTCACTGTCACCCACTCACTGTCATCCATTCACTGTCATCCAATCACTGTCATCCACTCCCTGTCATCCACACCTTGTCATCCAATCACTGTCATCCACTCACTGTCATCCACTCCCTGTCATCCACTCCCTGTCATCCACTCACTGTCATCCACTCCCCGTCATCCACTCCCCGTCATCCACTCCCCGTCATCCACTCCCCGTCATCCACTCCCCGTCACCCACTCCGTCATCCACTCCCCGTCATCCACTCCCCGTCATCCACTCCCCGTCATCCACTCCCTGTCACCCACTCCGTCATCCACTCATTGCATCCACTCCCCGTCATCCACTCCCCGTCATCCACTCCCCGTCATCCACTCCCTGTCATCCACTCCCTGTCATCCACTCCCCGTCATCCACTCCCCGTCATCCACTCCCTGTCATCCACTCCCCGTCATCCACTCCCCGTCATCCACTCCCTGTCATCCACTCCCTCTCATCCACTCCCCGTCACCCACTCCCTGTCATCCATTCACTGTCATCCATTCACTGTCATCCAATCACTGTCATCCACTCCCTGTCATCCACTCTTTGTCATCCAATCACTGTCATCCACTCACTGTCATCCATTCACTGTCACCCACTCACTGTCATACACTCACTGTCATCCAATCACTGTCATCCATTCACTGTCACCCACTCACTGTCATCCACTCACTGTCATCCACTCACTGTCATCCACTCCTTGTCATCCAATCACTGTCATGCACTCACTGTCATCCAATCACTGTGATCCATTCACTGTCACCCACTCACTGTCATACACTCACTGTCATCCAATCACTGTCACCCACTCCCTGTCATCCACTCACTGTCATCCACTCCCTGTCATCGACGCGCTGTCATCCATTCATTGTAATCCACTCCCTGTCATCAAATCACTGTCATTCACTCACTGTCATCCACTCATTGTCATCCACTCATTGTCATCCAATCACTGTCATCCACTCCCGTCATTCAATCACTGTAACCCACTCACTGTCATCCACTCCCTGTCATCCAATCACTGTCATCCACTCCCTGTCATCCACTCACTGTCATCCATTCACTGTCATCCAATCACTGTCATCCATTCACTGTCATCCACTCATTGTCATCCACTCCTTGTCATCCACTCCCTGTCATCCAATCACTGTCATCCACTCCCTGTCATCCACTCATTTTCATCCACTCGTCATCCACTCACTGTCACCCACTCACTGTCATCCATTCACTGTCATCCACTCCGTCATCAAATCACTGTCATTAACTCACTGTCATCCACTCCCTGTCATCCACTCCCGTCATTCAATCACTGTAACCCACTCACTGTCATCCACTCCCTGTCATCCAATCACTGTTGTCCACTCCCTGTCATCCAATCACTGTTGTCCACTCCCTGTCACCCACTCACTGTCATCCATTCACTGTCATCCAATCACTGTCATCCACTCCTTGTCGTCCACTCCTTGTCATCCAATCACTGTCATCCACTCACTGTCATCCATTCACTGTCACCCACTCACTGTCATCCACTCCTTGTCATCCACTCACTGTCATCCATTCACTGTCATCCATTCACTGTCATCCACTCCCTGTCATCAAATCACTGTCATCCACTCCCTGTCATCCACTCCCGTCATTCAATCACTGTAACCCAATCACTGTCATCCACTCCCTGTCATCCAATCACTGTCATCCACTCCTTGTCATCCAATCACTGTCATCCACTCACTGTCATCCATTCACTGTCATCCACTCACTGTCATCCACTCACTGTCATCCAATCACTGTCATCCACTCACTGTCATCCACTCCTTGTCATCCAATCACTGTCATGCACTCACTGTCATCCAATCACTGTCATCCATTCCCTGTCATCCAATCACTGTCATCCACTCCCTGTCATCCACTCCCTGTCATCCACTCACTGTCACCCACTCACTGTCATCCATTCACTGTCATCCAATCACTGTCATCCACTCCCTGTCATCCACTCCCTGTCATCCACACCTTGTCATCCAATCACTGTCATCCACTCACTGTCATCCACTCCCTGTCATCCACTCCCTGTCATCCACTCCCCGTCATCCACTCCCCGTCATCCACACCTTGTCATCCAATCACTGTCATCCACTCCCTGTAATCAAATCACTGTCATTAACTCACTGTCATCCACTCCCTGTCATCCACTCCCGTCATTCAATCACTGTAACCCACTCACTGTCATCCAATCACTGTTGTCCACTCCCTGTCATCCAATCACTGTTGTCCACTCCCTGTCACCCACTCACTGTCATCCAATCACTGTTGTCCACTCCCTGTCACCCACTCACTGTCATCAAATCAATGTCATCCACTCCCTGTCATCCACTCCCGTCATCCAATCACTGTCATCCACTCCCTGTCATCCACTCCTTGTCATCCAATCACTGTCATCCACTCCCTGTCATCCATTCACTGTCATCCATTCACTGTCATCCACTCACTGTCACCCACTCCCCGTCATCCACTCCCCGTCATCCACTCCCTGTCATCCACTCCCTGTCATCCACTCCCCGTCATCCACTCCCCGTCATCCACTCCCTGTCATCCACTCCCCGTCATCCACTCCCTGTCATCCACTCCCCGTCACCCACTCCCTGTCATCCACTCCCCGTCATCCACTCCCTGTCATCCACTCCCCGTCATCCACTCCCTGTCATCCACTCCCTGTCATCCACTCCCCGTCACCCACTCCCTGTCATCCATTCACTGTCATCCATTCACTGTCATCCACTCACTGTCACCCACTCCCTGTCATCCATTCACTGTCATCCAATCACTGTCATCCACTCCCTGTCATCCACTCTTTGTCATCCACTCCCTGTCATCCACTCACTGTCATACACTCACTGTCATCCAATCACTGTCATCCATTCACTGTCACCCACTCACTGTCATCCACTCACTGTCATCCACTCACTGTCATCCACTCCTTGTCATCCAATCACTGTCATGCACTCACTGTCATCCAATCACTGTCATCCACTCCCTATCATCCACTCACTGTCATCCACTCCCTGTCATCGACGCGCTGTCATCCATTCATTGTAATCCACTCCCTGTCATCAAATCACTGTCATTCACTCACTGTCATCCACTCACCGTCATCCACTCCCCGTCATCCATTCACTGTCACCCACTCACTGTCACCCACTCACTGTCATCCATTCACTGTCATCCATTCACTGTCATCCACTCATTGTCATCCACTCCTTGTCATCCACTCCCTGTCATCCATTCACTGTCATCCATTCACTGTCATCCACTCACTGTCACCCACTCCCTGTCATCCATTCACTGTCATCCACTCCCTGTCATCCACTCTTTGTCATCCAATCACTGTCATCCACTCACTGTCATCCATTCACTGTCATCCATTCACTGTCACCCACTCACTGTCATACACTCACTGTCATCCAATCACTGTCATCCATTCACTGTCACCCACTCACTGTCATCCACTCACTGTCATCCACTCACTGTCATCCACTCCTTGTCATCCAATCACTGTCATGCACTCACTGTCATCCAATCACTGTCATCCACTCCCTATCATCCACTCACTGTCATCCACTCCCTGTCATCGACGCGCTGTCATCCATTCATTGTAATCCACTCCCTGTCATCAAATCACTGTCATCCAATCACTGTCATCCACTCCCGTCATTCAATCACTGTAACCCACTCACTGTCATCCACTCCCTGTCATCCACTCACTGTCATCCATTCACTGTCATCCAATCACTGTCATCCATTCACTGTCATCCACTCATTGTCATCCACTCCTTGTCATCCACTCCCTGTCATCCAATCACTGTCATCCACTCCCTGTCATCCACTCATTTTCATCCACTCGTCATCCACTCACTGTCATCCATTCACTGTCATCCACTCCCTGTCATGAAATCAATGTCATCCACTCCCTGTCATCCACTCCCGTCATTCAATCACTGTAACCCACTCACTGTCATCCACTCCCTGTCATCCAATCACTGTTGTCCACTCCCTGTCATCCAATCACTGTTGTCCACTCCCTGTCACCCACTCACTGTCATCCATTCACTGTCATCCAATCACTGTCATCCACTCCTTGTCATCCACTCCTTGTCATCCAATCACTGTCATCCACTCCCTGTCATCCACTCCCTGTCATCCACACCTTGTCATCCAATCACTGTCATCCACTCCCTGTCATCCACTCCCTGTCATCCACTCCCTGTCATCCACTCCCTGTCATCCACTCCCCGTCATCCACTCCCTGTCATCCACTCACTGTCATCCACTCCCTGTCATCCACTCCCCGTCATCCACTCACTGTCATCCACTCCCTGTCATCCACTCCCTGTCATCCACTCCCTGTCATCCACTCACTGTCATCCACTCCCTGTCATCCACTCCCCGTCATCCACTCCCTGTCATCCACTCCCTGTTATCCACTCACTGTCATCCACTCCCCGTCATCCACTCCCTGTCATCCACTCACTGTCATCCACTCCCCGTCATCCACTCCCCGTCATCCACTCCCTGTCATCCATTCACTGTCATCCATTCACTGTCATCCACTCACTGTCATCCACTCCCCGTCATCCACTCCCTGTCATCCACTCCCCGTCATCCACTCACTGTCATCAACTCCCTGTCATCCACTCCCTGTCACCCACTCACTGTCATCCACTCACTGTCATCCACTCACTGTCATCCACTCCTTGTCATCCAATCACTGTCATGCACTCACTGTCATCCAATCACTGTCATCCACTCCCTGTCATCCACTCACTGTCATCCACTCCCTGTCATCGACGCGCTGTCATCCATTCATTGTAATCCACTCCCTGTCATCAAATCACTGTCATTCACTCACTGTCATCCACTCACTGTCATCCACTCCCTGTCATCCACTCATTGTCATCCACTCATTGTCATCCAATCACTGTCATCCACTCCCGTCATTCAATCACTGTAACCCACTCACTGTCATCCACTCCCTGTCATCCAATCACTGTCATCCACTCCCTGTCATCCACTCACTGTCATCCATTCACTGTCATCCAATCACTGTCATCCATTCACTGTCATCCACTCATTGTCATCCACTCCTTGTCATCCACTCCCTGTCATCCAATCACTGTCATCCACTCCCTGTCATCCACTCATTTTCATCCACTCGTCATCCACTCACTGTCACCCACTCACTGTCATCCACTCCCTGTCATCCACTCCCGTCATTCAATCACTGTAACCCACTCCCTGTCATCCAATCACTTTTGTCCACTCACTGTCATCCATTCACTGTCATCCATTCACTGTAACCCACTCACTGTCATCCACTCCCTGTCATCCAATCACTGTTGTCCACTCCCTGTCATCCAATCACTGTTGTCCACTCCCTGTCATCCAATCACTGTCATCCATTCCCTGTCATCCAATCACTGTCATCCACTCCCTGTCATCCACTCCCTGTCATCCACTCACTGTCACCCACTCACTGTCATCCATTAACTGTCATCCAATCACTGTCATCCACTCCCTGTCATCCACTCCCTGTCTTCCACACCTTGTCATCCAATCACTGTAATCCACTCACTGTCATCCACTCCCTGTCATCCACTCCCTGTCATCCACTCACTGTCATCCATTCACTGTCATCCACTCATTGTCATCCACTCCTTGTCATCAACTCCCTGTCATCCAATCACTGTCATCCACTCATTTTCATCCACTCCTTGTCATCCAATCACTGTCATCCACTCACTGTCATCCACTCCCGTCATTCAATCACTGTAACCCACTCACTGTCATCCACTCCCTGTCATCCAATCACTGTCATCCCCTCATTGTCATCCACTCCTTGTCATCCAATCACTGTCATGCACTCACTGTCATCCAATCACTGTCATCCACTCCCTGTCATCCAATCACTGTCATCCAATCCCTGACATCCACTCACTGTCATTAACTCCCTGTCATCCAATCACTGTCATCCATTCCCTGTCATCCAATCACTGTCATCCAATCACTGTCATCCATTCACTGTCATCCACTCATTGTCATCCACTCCTTGTCATCCACTCCCTGTCATCCAATCACTGTCATCCACTCCCTGTCATCCACTCATTTTCATCCACTCCTTGTCATCCAATCACTGTCATCCACTCACTGTCATCCACTCCCGTCATTCAATCACTGTAACCCACTCACTGTCATCCACTCCCTGTCATCCAATCACTGTCATCCCCTCATTGTCATCCACTCCTTGTCACCCACTCACTGTCATCCACTCACTGTCATCCACTCCCTGTCATCAAATCACTGTCATTAACTCACTGTCATCCACTCACTGTCATCCACTCCTTGTCATCCAATCACTGTCATCCACTCACTGTCATCCACTCACTGTCATCCACTCACTGTCATCCTTTCACTGTCATCCACTCACTGTCATCCACTCACTGTCATCCAATCACTGTCATCCATTCACTGTCATCCACTCACTGTCATCCACTCACTGTCATCCAATCACTGTCATGCACTCACTGTCATCCAATCACTGTCATCCATTCCCTGTCATCCAATCACTGTCATCCACTCCCTGTCATCCACTCCCTGTCATCCACTCCCTGTCACCCACTCACTGTCATCCATTCACTGTCATCCAATCACTGTCATCCACTCCCTGTCATCCACTCCCTGTCATCCACACCTTGTCATCCAATCACTGTAACCCACTCACTGTCATCCACTCCCTGTCATCCAATCACTGTCATCCCCTCATTGTCATCCACTCCTTGTCATCCAATCACTGTCATGCACTCACTGTCATCCAATCACTGTCAGCCACTCCCTGTCATCCAATCACTGTCATCCAATCCCTGACATCCAATCACTGTCATTAACTCCCTGTCATCCAATCACTGTCATCCACTCCCTGTCATCCATTCCCTGTCATCCAATCACTGTCATCCATTCACTGTCATCCACTCATTGTCATCCACTCCTTGTCATCCACTCCCTGTCATCCAATCACTGTCATCCACTCCCTGTCATCCACTCATTTTCATCCACTCCTTGTCATCCACTCACTGTCACCCACTCACTGTCATCCATTCACTGTCATCCACTCCCTGTCATCAAATCACTGTCATTAACTCACTGTCATCCACTCACTGTCATCCACTCCTTGTCATCCAATCACTGTCATCCACTCACTGTCATCCACTCACTGTCATCCACTCACTGTCATCCATTCACTGTCATCCACTCACTGTCATCCACTCACTGTCATCCAATCACTGTCATCCATTCACTGTCATCCACTCACTGTCATCCACTCACTGTCATCCAATCACTGTCATGCACTCACTGTCATCCAATCACTGTCATCCATTCCCTGTCATCCAATCACTGTCATCCACTCCCTGTCATCCACTCCCTGTCATCCACTCCCTGTCACCCACTCACTGTCATCCATTCACTGTCATCCAATCACTGTCATCCACTCCCTGTCATCCACTCCCTGTCATCCACACCTTGTCATCCAATCACTGTCATCCACTCACTGTCATCCACTCCCTGTCATCCACTCCCTGTCATCCACTCACCGTCATCCACTCCCCGTCATCCACTCCCCGTCATCCACTCCCTGTCATCCACTCCCTGTCATCCACTCACTGTCATCCACTCCCCGTCATCCACTCCCCGTCATCCACTCACTGTTATCCACTCCCCGTCATCCACTTCCTGTCATCCACTCCCTGTCATCCATTCACTGTCATCCATTCACTGTCATCCACTCACTGTCATCCACTCCCCGTCATCCACTCCCTGTCATCCACTCCCCGTCATCCACTCACTGTTATCCACTCCCCGTCATCCACTCCCTGTCATCCACTTCCTGTCATCATTTCACTGTCATCCATTCACTGTCATCCACTCACTGTCATCCACTCCCCGTCATCCACTCCCTGTCATCCACTCCCCGTCATCCACTCACTGTCATCCACTCCCTGTCATCCACTCCCTGTCATCAACTCCCTGTCATCCATTCCCGTCATTCAATCACTGTGACCCACTCACTGTCATCCACTCCCTGTCATCCAATCACGGTCATCCATTCCCTGTCATCCAATCACTGTCATCCACTCCCTGTCATCCACTCCCTGTCATCCACTCACTGTCACCCACTCACTGTCATCCATTCACTGTCATCCAATCACTGTCATCCACTCCCTGTCATCCACACCTTGTCATCCAATCACTGTCATCCACTCACTGTCATCCACTCCCTGTCATCCACTCCCTGTCATCCACTCACTGTCATCCACTCCCCGTCATCCACTCCCCGTCATCCACTCCCCGTCATCCACTCCCCGTCATCCACTCCCCGTCACCCACTCCGTCATCCACTCCCCGTCATCCACTCCCCGTCATCCACTCCCCGTCATCCACTCCCTGTCACCCACTCCGTCATCCACTCATTGCATCCACTCCCCGTCATCCACTCCCCGTCATCCACTCCCCGTCATCCACTCCCCGTCATCCACTCCCTGTCATCCACTCCCTGTCATCCACTCCCCGTCATCCACTCCCCGTCATCCACTCCCTGTCATCCACTCCCCGTCATCCACTCCCCGTCATCCACTCCCTGTCATCCACTCCCTCTCATCCACTCCCCGTCACCCACTCCCTGTCATCCATTCACTGTCATCCAATCACTGTCATCCACTCCCTGTCATCCACTCTTTGTCATCCAATCACTGTCATCCACTCACTGTCATCCATTCACTGTCACCCACTCACTGTCATACACTCACTGTCATCCAATCACTGTCATCCATTCACTGTCACCCACTCACTGTCATCCACTCACTGTCATCCACTCACTGTCATCCACTCCTTGTCATCCAATCACTGTCATGCACTCACTGTCATCCAATCACTGTGATCCATTCACTGTCACCCACTCACTGTCATACACTCACTGTCATCCAATCACTGTCACCCACTCCCTGTCATCCACTCACTGTCATCCACTCCCTGTCATCGACGCGCTGTCATCCATTCATTGTAATCCACTCCCTGTCATCAAATCACTGTCATTCACTCACTGTCATCCACTCATTGTCATCCACTCATTGTCATCCAATCACTGTCATCCACTCCCGTCATTCAATCACTGTAACCCACTCACTGTCATCCACTCCCTGTCATCCAATCACTGTCATCCACTCCCTGTCATCCACTCACTGTCATCCATTCACTGTCATCCAATCACTGTCATCCATTCACTGTCATCCACTCATTGTCATCCACTCCTTGTCATCCACTCCCTGTCATCCAATCACTGTCATCCACTCCCTGTCATCCACTCATTTTCATCCACTCGTCATCCACTCACTGTCACCCACTCACTGTCATCCATTCACTGTCATCCACTCCGTCATCAAATCACTGTCATTAACTCACTGTCATCCACTCCCGTCATTCAATCACTGTAACCCACTCACTGTCATCCACTCCCTGTCATCCAATCACTGTTGTCCACTCCCTGTCATCCAATCACTGTTGTCCACTCCCTGTCATCCAATCACTGTTGTCCACTCCCTGTCACCCACTCACTGTCATCCATTCACTGTCATCCAATCACTGTCATCCACTCCTTGTCGTCCACTCCTTGTCATCCAATCACTGTCATCCACTCACTGTCATCCATTCACTGTCACCCACTCACTGTCATCCACTCCTTGTCATCCACTCACTGTCATCCATTCACTGTCATCCATTCACTGTCATCCACTCCCTGTCATCAAATCACTGTCATCCACTCCCTGTCATCCACTCCCGTCATTCAATCACTGTAACCCAATCACTGTCATCCACTCCCTGTCATCCAATCACTGTCATCCACTCCTTGTCATCCAATCACTGTCATCCACTCACTGTCATCCATTCACTGTCATCCACTCACTGTCATCCACTCACTGTCATCCAATCACTGTCATCCACTCACTGTCATCCACTCCTTGTCATCCAATCACTGTCATGCACTCACTGTCATCCAATCACTGTCATCCATTCCCTGTCATCCAATCACTGTCATCCACTCCCTGTCATCCACTCCCTGTCATCCACTCACTGTCACCCACTCACTGTCATCCATTCACTGTCATCCAATCACTGTCAGCCACTCCCTGTCATCCAATCACTGTCATCCAATCCCTGACATCCAATCACTGTCATTAACTCCCTGTCATCCAATCACTGTCATCCACTCCCTGTCATCCATTCCCTGTCATCCAATCACTGTCATCCATTCACTGTCATCCACTCATTGTCATCCACTCCTTGTCATCCACTCCCTGTCATCCAATCACTGTCATCCACTCCCTGTCATTCACTCATTTTCATCCACTCCTTGTCATCCACTCACTGTCACCCACTCACTGTCATCCATTCACTGTCATCCACTCCCTGTCATCAAATCACTGTCATTAACTCACTGTCATCCACTCACTGTCATCCACTCCTTGTCATCCAATCACTGTCATCCACTCACTGTCATCCACTCACTGTCATCCACTCACTGTCATCCATTCACTGTCATCCACTCACTGTCATCCACTCACTGTCATCCAATCACTGTCATCCATTCACTGTCATCCACTCACTGTCATCCACTCACTGTCATCCAATCACTGTCATGCACTCACTGTCATCCAATCACTGTCATCCATTCCCTGTCATCCAATCACTGTCATCCACTCCCTGTCATCCACTCCCTGTCATCCACTCCCTGTCACCCACTCACTGTCATCCATTCACTGTCATCCAATCACTGTCATCCACTCCCTGTCATCCACTCCCTGTCATCCACACCTTGTCATCCAATCACTGTCATCCACTCACTGTCATCCACTCCCTGTCATCCACTCCCTGTCATCCACTCACCGTCATCCACTCCCCGTCATCCACTCCCCGTCATCCACTCAGTGTCATCCACTCCCTGTCATCCACTCACTGTCATCCACTCCCCGTCATCCACTCCCCGTCATCCACTCACTGTTATCCACTCCCCGTCATCCACTTCCTGTCATCCACTCCCTGTCATCCATTCACTGTCATCCATTCACTGTCATCCACTCACATTCATCCACTCCCCGTCATCCACTCCCTGTCATCCACTCCCCGTCATCCACTCACTGTTATCCACTCCCCGTCATCCACTCCCTGTCATCCACTTCCTGTCATCATTTCACTGTCATCCATTCACTGTCATCCACTCACTGTCATCCACTCCCCGTCATCCACTCCCTGTCATCCACTCCCCGTCATCCACTCACTGTCATCCACTCCCTGTCATCCACTCCCTGTCATCAACTCCCTGTCATCCATTCCCGTCATTCAATCACTGTGACCCACTCACTGTCATCCACTCCCTGTCATCCAATCACGGTCATCCATTCCCTGTCATCCAATCACTGTCATCCACTCCCTGTCATCCACTCCCTGTCATCCACTCACTGTCACCCACTCACTGTCATCCATTCACTGTCATCCAATCACTGTCATCCACTCCCTGTCATCCACACCTTGTCATCCAATCACTGTCATCCACTCACTGTCATCCACTCCCTGTCATCCACTCCCTGTCATCCACTCACTGTCATCCACTCCCCGTCATCCACTCCCCGTCATCCACTCCCCGTCATCCACTCCCCGTCATCCACTCCCCGTCACCCACTCCGTCATCCACTCCCCGTCATCCACTCCCCGTCATCCACTCCCCGTCATCCACTCCCTGTCACCCACTCCGTCATCCACTCATTGCATCCACTCCCCGTCATCCACTCCCCGTCATCCACTCCCCGTCATCCACTCCCCGTCATCCACTCCCTGTCATCCACTCCCTGTCATCCACTCCCCGTCATCCACTCCCCGTCATCCACTCCCTGTCATCCACTCCCCGTCATCCACTCCCCGTCATCCACTCCCTGTCATCCACTCCCTCTCATCCACTCCCCGTCACCCACTCCCTGTCATCCATTCACTGTCATCCATTCACTGTCATCCAATCACTGTCATCCACTCCCTGTCATCCACTCTTTGTCATCCAATCACTGTCATCCACTCACTGTCATCCATTCACTGTCACCCACTCACTGTCATACACTCACTGTCATCCAATCACTGTCATCCATTCACTGTCACCCACTCACTGTCATCCACTCACTGTCATCCACTCACTGTCATCCACTCCTTGTCATCCAATCACTGTCATGCACTCACTGTCATCCAATCACTGTGATCCATTCACTGTCACCCACTCACTGTCATACACTCGCTGTCATCCAATCACTGTCACCCACTCCCTGTCATCCACTCACTGTCATCCACTCCCTGTCATCGACGCGCTGTCATCCATTCATTGTAATCCACTCCCTGTCATCAAATCACTGTCATTCACTCACTGTCATCCACTCATTGTCATCCACTCATTGTCATCCAATCACTGTCATCCACTCCCGTCATTCAATCACTGTAACCCACTCACTGTCATCCACTCCCTGTCATCCAATCACTGTCATCCACTCCCTGTCATCCACTCACTGTCATCCATTCACTGTCATCCAATCACTGTCATCCATTCACTGTCATCCACTCATTGTCATCCACTCCTTGTCATCCACTCCCTGTCATCCAATCACTGTCATCCACTCCCTGTCATCCACTCATTTTCATCCACTCGTCATCCACTCACTGTCACCCACTCACTGTCATCCATTCACTGTCATCCACTCCGTCATCAAATCACTGTCATTAACTCACTGTCATCCACTCCCGTCATTCAATCACTGTAACCCACTCACTGTCATCCACTCCCTGTCATCCAATCACTGTTGTCCACTCCCTGTCATCCAATCACTGTTGTCCACTCCCTGTCATCCAATCACTGTTGTCCACTCCCTGTCACCCACTCACTGTCATCCATTCACTGTCATCCAATCACTGTCATCCACTCCTTGTCGTCCACTCCTTGTCATCCAATCACTGTCATCCACTCACTGTCATCCATTCACTGTCACCCACTCACTGTCATCCACTCCTTGTCATCCACTCACTGTCATCCATTCACTGTCATCCATTCACTGTCATCCACTCCCTATCATCAAATCACTGTCATCCACTCCCTGTCATCCACTCCCGTCATTCAATCACTGTAACCCAATCACTGTCATCCACTCCCTGTCATCCAATCACTGTCATCCACTCCTTGTCATCCAATCACTGTCATCCACTCACTGTCATCCATTCACTGTCATCCACTCACTGTCATCCACTCACTGTCATCCAATCACTGTCATCCACTCACTGTCATCCACTCCTTGTCATCCAATCACTGTCATGCACTCACTGTCATCCAATCACTGTCATCCATTCCCTGTCATCCAATCACTGTCATCCACTCCCTGTCATCCACTCCCTGTCATCCACTCACTGTCACCCACTCACTGTCATCCATTCACTGTCATCCAATCACTGTCATCCACTCCCTGTCATCCACTCCCTGTCATCCACACCTTGTCATCCAATCACTGTCATCCACTCACTGTCATCCACTCCCTGTCATCCACTCCCTGTCATCCACTCCCCGTCATCCACTCCCCGTCATCCACACCTTGTCATCCAATCACTGTCATCCACTCCCTGTAATCAAATCACTGTCATTAACTCACTGTCATCCACTCCCTGTCATCCACTCCCGTCATTCAATCACTGTAACCCACTCACTGTCATCCAATCACTGTTGTCCACTCCCTGTCATCCAATCACTGTTGTCCACTCCCTGTCACCCACTCACTGTCATCCAATCACTGTTGTCCACTCCCTGTCACCCACTCACTGTCATCAAATCAATGTCATCCACTCCCTGTCATCCACTCCCGTCATCCAATCACTGTCATCCACTCCCTGTCATCCACTCCTTGTCATCCAATCACTGTCATCCACTCCCTGTCATCCATTCACTGTCATCCATTCACTGTCATCCACTCACTGTCACCCACTCCCCGTCATCCACTCCCCGTCATCCACTCCCTGTCATCCACTCCCTGTCATCCACTCCCCGTCATCCACTCCCTGTCATCCACTCCCCGTCACCCACTCCCTGTCATCCACTCCCCGTCATCCACTCCCTGTCATCCACTCCCCGTCATCCACTCCCTGTCATCCACTCCCTGTCATCCACTCCCCGTCACCCACTCCCTGTCATCCATTCACTGTCATCCATTCACTGTCATCCACTCACTGTCACCCACTCCCTGTCATCCATTCACTGTCATCCAATCACTGTCATCCACTCCCTGTCATCCACTCTTTGTCATCCACTCCCTGTCATCCACTCACTGTCATACACTCACTGTCATCCAATCACTGTCATCCATTCACTGTCACCCACTCACTGTCATCCACTCACTGTCATCCACTCACTGTCATCCACTCCTTGTCATCCAATCACTGTCATCCATTCACTGTCACCCACTCACTGTCATCCACTCACTGTCATCCACTCACTGTCATCCACTCCTTGTCATGCACTCACTGTCATCCAATCACTGTCATCCACTCCCTATCACCCACTCACTGTCATCCACTCCCTGTCATCGACGCGCTGTCATCCATTCATTGTAATCCACTCCCTGTCATCAAATCACTGTCATTCACTCACTGTCATCCACTCACCGTCATCCACTCCCCGTCATCCATTCACTGTCATCCATTCACTGTCATCCATTCACTGTCATCCACTCATTGTCATCCACTCCTTGTCATCCACTCCCTGTCATCCATTCACTGTCATCCATTCACTGTCATCCACTCACTGTCACCCACTCCCTGTCATCCATTCACTGTCATCCACTCCCTGTCATCCACTCTTTGTCATCCAATCACTGTCATCCACTCACTGTCATCCATTCACTGTCATCCATTCACTGTCACCCACTCACTGTCATACACTCACTGTCATCCAATCACTGTCATCCATTCACTGTCACCCACTCACTGTCATCCACTCACTGTCATCCACTCACTGTCATCCACTCCTTGTCATCCAATCACTGTCATGCACTCACTGTCATCCAATCACTGTCATCCACTCCCTATCATCCACTCACTGTCATCCACTCCCTGTCATCGACGCGCTGTCATCCATTCATTGTAATCCACTCCCTGTCATCAAATCACTGTCATCCAATCACTGTCATCCACTCCCGTCATTCAATCACTGTAACCCACTCACTGTCATCCACTCCCTGTCATCCACTCACTGTCATCCATTCACTGTCATCCAATCACTGTCATCCATTCACTGTCATCCACTCATTGTCATCCACTCCTTGTCATCCACTCCCTGTCATCCAATCACTGTCATCCACTCCCTGTCATCCACTCATTTTCATCCACTCGTCATCCACTCACTGTCATCCATTCACTGTCATCCACTCCCTGTCATGAAATCACTGTCATCCAATCACTGTCACCCACTCCCTGTCATCCACTCACTGTCATCCACTCCCTGTCATCGACGCGCTGTCATCCATTCATTGTAATCCACTCCCTGTCATCAAATCACTGTCATTCACTCACTGTCATCCACTCATTGTCATCCACTCATTGTCATCCAATCACTGTCATCCACTCCCGTCATTCAATCACTGTAACCCACTCACTGTCATCCACTCCCTGTCATCCAATCACTGTCATCCACTCCCTGTCATCCACTCACTGTCATCCATTCACTGTCATCCAATCACTGTCATCCATTCACTGTCATCCACTCATTGTCATCCACTCCTTGTCATCCACTCCCTGTCATCCAATCACTGTCATCCACTCCCTGTCATCCACTCATTTTCATCCACTCGTCATCCACTCACTGTCACCCACTCACTGTCATCCATTCACTGTCATCCACTCCGTCATCAAATCACTGTCATTAACTCACTGTCATCCACTCCCTGTCATCCACTCCCGTCATTCAATCACTGTAACCCACTCACTGTCATCCACTCCCTGTCATCCAATCACTGTTGTCCACTCCCTGTCATCCAATCACTGTTGTCCACTCCCTGTCATCCAATCACTGTTGTCCACTCCCTGTCACCCACTCACTGTCATCCATTCACTGTCATCCAATCACTGTCATCCACTCCTTGTCGTCCACTCCTTGTCATCCAATCACTGTCATCCACTCACTGTCATCCATTCACTGTCACCCACTCACTGTCATCCACTCCTTGTCATCCACTCACTGTCATCCATTCACTGTCATCCATTCACTGTCATCCACTCCCTGTCATCAAATCACTGTCATCCACTCCCTGTCATCCACTCCCGTCATTCAATCACTGTAACCCAATCACTGTCATCCACTCCCTGTCATCCAATCACTGTCATCCACTCCTTGTCATCCAATCACTGTCATCCACTCACTGTCATCCATTCACTGTCATCCACTCACTGTCATCCACTCACTGTCATCCAATCACTGTCATCCACTCACTGTCATCCACTCCTTGTCATCCAATCACTGTCATGCACTCACTGTCATCCAATCACTGTCATCCATTCCCTGTCATCCAATCACTGTCATCCACTCCCTGTCATCCACTCCCTGTCATCCACTCACTGTCACCCACTCACTGTCATCCATTCACTGTCATCCAATCACTGTCATCCACTCCCTGTCATCCACTCCCTGTCATCCACACCTTGTCATCCAATCACTGTCATCCACTCACTGTCATCCACTCCCTGTCATCCACTCCCTGTCATCCACTCCCCGTCATCCACTCCCCGTCATCCACACCTTGTCATCCAATCACTGTCATCCACTCCCTGTAATCAAATCACTGTCATTAACTCACTGTCATCCACTCCCTGTCATCCACTCCCGTCATTCAATCACTGTAACCCACTCACTGTCATCCAATCACTGTTGTCCACTCCCTGTCATCCAATCACTGTTGTCCACTCCCTGTCACCCACTCACTGTCATCCAATCACTGTTGTCCACTCCCTGTCACCCACTCACTGTCATCAAATCAATGTCATCCACTCCCTGTCATCCACTCCCGTCATCCAATCACTGTCATCCACTCCCTGTCATCCACTCCTTGTCATCCAATCACTGTCATCCACTCCCTGTCATCCATTCACTGTCATCCATTCACTGTCATCCACTCACTGTCACCCACTCCCCGTCATCCACTCCCCGTCATCCACTCCCTGTCATCCACTCCCCGTCATCCACTCCCTGTCATCCACTCCCTGTCATCCACTCCCCGTCATCCACTCCCTGTCATCCACTCCCCGTCACCCACTCCCTGTCATCCACTCCCCGTCATCCACTCCCTGTCATCCACTCCCCGTCATCCACTCCCTGTCATCCACTCCCTGTCATCCACTCCCCGTCACCCACTCCCTGTCATCCATTCACTGTCATCCATTCACTGTCATCCACTCACTGTCACCCACTCCCTGTCATCCATTCACTGTCATCCAATCACTGTCATCCACTCCCTGTCATCCACTCTTTGTCATCCACTCCCTGTCATCCACTCACTGTCATACACTCACTGTCATCCAATCACTGTCATCCATTCACTGTCACCCACTCACTGTCATCCACTCACTGTCATCCACCCACTGTCATCCACTCCTTGTCATCCAATCACTGTCATGCACTCACTGTCATCCAATCACTGTCATCCACTCCCTATCACCCACTCACTGTCATCCACTCCCTGTCATCGACGCGCTGTCATCCATTCATTGTAATCCACTCCCTGTCATCAAATCACTGTCATTCACTCACTGTCATCCACTCACCGTCATCCACTCCCCGTCATCCATTCACTGTCACCCACTCACTGTCACCCACTCACTGTCATCCATTCACTGTCATCCATTCACTGTCATCCACTCATTGTCATCCACTCCTTGTCATCCACTCCCTGTCATCCATTCACTGTCATCCATTCACTGTCATCCACTCACTGTCACCCACTCCCTGTCATCCATTCACTGTCATCCACTCCCTGTCATCCACTCTTTGTCATCCAATCACTGTCATCCACTCACTGTCATCCATTCACTGTCATCCATTCACTGTCACCCACTCACTGTCATACACTCACTGTCATCCAATCACTGTCATCCATTCACTGTCACCCACTCACTGTCATCCACTCACTGTCATCCACTCACTGTCATCCACTCCTTGTCATCCAATCACTGTCATGCACTCACTGTCATCCAATCACTGTCATCCACTCCCTATCATCCACTCACTGTCATCCACTCCCTGTCATCGACGCGCTGTCATCCATTCATTGTAATCCACTCCCTGTCATCAAATCACTGTCATCCAATCACTGTCATCCACTCCCGTCATTCAATCACTGTAACCCACTCACTGTCATCCACTCCCTGTCATCCACTCACTGTCATCCATTCACTGTCATCCAATCACTGTCATCCATTCACTGTCATCCACTCATTGTCATCCACTCCTTGTCATCCACTCCCTGTCATCCAATCACTGTCATCCACTCCCTGTCATCCACTCATTTTCATCCACTCGTCATCCACTCACTGTCATCCATTCACTGTCATCCACTCCCTGTCATGAAATCAATGTCATCCACTCCCTGTCATCCACTCCCGTCATTCAATCACTGTAACCCACTCACTGTCATCCACTCCCTGTCATCCAATCACTGTTGTCCACTCCCTGTCATCCAATCACTGTTGTCCACTCCCTGTCACCCACTCACTGTCATCCATTCACTGTCATCCAATCACTGTCATCCACTCCTTGTCATCCACTCCTTGTCATCCAATCACTGTCATCCACTCCCTGTCATCCACTCCCTGTCATCCACACCTTGTCATCCAATCACTGTCATCCACTCCCTGTCATCCACTCCCTGTCATCCACTCCCTGTCATCCACTCCCCGTCATCCACTCCCTGTCATCCACTAACTGTCATCCACTCCCTGTCATCCACTCCCCGTCATCCACTCACTGTCATCCACTCCCTGTCATCCACTCCCTGTCATCCACTCCCTGTCATCCACTCACTGTCATCCACTCCCTGTCATCCACTCCCCGTCATCCACTCCCTGTCATCCACTCCCTGTTATCCACTCACTGTCATCCACTCCCCGTCATCCACTCCCTGTCATCCACTCACTGTCATCCACTCCCCGTCATCCACTCCCCGTCATCCACTCCCTGTCATCCATTCACTGTCATCCATTCACTGTCATCCACTCACTGTCATCCACTCCCCGTCATCCACTCCCTGTCATCCACTCCCCGTCATCCACTCACTGTCATCAACTCCCTGTCATCCACTCCCTGTCACCCACTCACTGTCATCCACTCACTGTCATCCACTCACTGTCATCCACTCCTTGTCATCCAATCACTGTCATGCACTCACTGTCATCCAATCACTGTCATCCACTCCCTGTCATCCACTCACTGTCATCCACTCCCTGTCATCGACGCGCTGTCATCCATTCATTGTAATCCACTCCCTGTCATCAAATCACTGTCATTCACTCACTGTCATCCACTCACTGTCATCCACTCCCTGTCATCCACTCATTGTCATCCACTCATTGTCATCCAATCACTGTCATCCACTCCCGTCATTCAATCACTGTAACCCACTCACTGTCATCCACTCCCTGTCATCCAATCACTGTCATCCACTCCCTGTCATCCACTCACTGTCATCCATTCACTGTCATCCAATCACTGTCATCCATTCACTGTCATCCACTCATTGTCATCCACTCCTTGTCATCCACTCCCTGTCATCCAATCACTGTCATCCACTCCCTGTCATCCACTCATTTTCATCCACTCGTCATCCACTCACTGTCACCCACTCACTTTCATCCACTCCCTGTCATCCACTCCCGTCATTCAATCACTGTAACCCACTCCCTGTCATCCAATCACTTTTGTCCACTCACTGTCATCCATTCACTGTCATCCATTCACTGTAACCCACTCACTGTCATCCACTCCCTGTCATCCAATCACTGTTGTCCACTCCCTGTCATCCAATCACTGTTGTCCACTCCCTGTCATCCAATCACTGTCATCCATTCCCTGTCATCCAATCACTGTCATCCACTCCCTGTCATCCACTCCCTGTCATCCACTCACTGTCACCCACTCACTGTCATCCATTCACTGTCATCCAATCACTGTCATCCACTCCCTGTCATCCACTCCCTGTCATCCACACCTTGTCATCCAATCACTGTAATCCACTCACTGTCATCCACTCCCTGTCATCCACTCCCTGTCATCCACTCACTGTCATCCATTCACTGTCATCCACTCATTGTCATCCACTCCTTGTCATCAACTCCCTGTCATCCAATCACTGTCATCCACTCATTTTCATCCACTCCTTGTCATCCAATCACTGTCATCCACTCACTGTCATCCACTCCCGTCATTCAATCACTGTAACCCACTCACTGTCATCCACTCCCTGTCATCCAATCACTGTCATCCCCTCATTGTCATCCACTCCTTGTCATCCAATCACTGTCATGCACTCACTGTCATCCAATCACTGTCATCCACTCCCTGTCATCCAATCACTGTCATCCAATCCCTGACATCCACTCACTGTCATTAACTCCCTGTCATCCAATCACTGTCATCCATTCCCTGTCATCCAATCACTGTCATCCAATCACTGTCATCCATTCACTGTCATCCACTCATTGTCATCCACTCCTTGTCATCCACTCCCTGTCATCCAATCACTGTCATCCACTCCCTGTCATCCACTCATTTTCATCCACTCCTTGTCATCCACTCCTTGTCACCCACTCACTGTCATCCACTCACTGTCATCCACTCCCTGTCATCAAATCACTGTCATTAACTCACTGTCATCCACTCACTGTCATCCACTCCTTGTCATCCAATCACTGTCATCCACTCACTGTCATCCACTCACTGTCATCCACTCACTGTCATCCTTTCACTGTCATCCACTCACTGTCATCCACTCACTGTCATCCAATCACTGTCATCCATTCACTGTCATCCACTCACTGTCATCCACTCACTGTCATCCAATCACTGTCATGCACTCACTGTCATCCAATCACTGTCATCCATTCCCTGTCATCCAATCACTGTCATCCACTCCCTGTCATCCACTCCCTGTCATCCACTCCCTGTCACCCACTCACTGTCATCCATTCACTGTCATCCAATCACTGTCATCCACTCCCTGTCATCCACTCCCTGTCATCCACACCTTGTCATCCAATCACTGTAACCCACTCACTGTCATCCACTCCCTGTCATCCAATCACTGTCATCCCCTCATTGTCATCCACTCCTTGTCATCCAATCACTGTCATGCACTCACTGTCATCCAATCACTGTCAGCCACTCCCTGTCATCCAATCACTGTCATCCAATCCCTGACATCCAATCACTGTCATTAACTCCCTGTCATCCAATCACTGTCATCCACTCCCTGTCATCCATTCCCTGTCATCCAATCACTGTCATCCATTCACTGTCATCCACTCATTGTCATCCACTCCTTGTCATCCACTCCCTGTCATCCAATCACTGTCATCCACTCCCTGTCATCCACTCATTTTCATCCACTCCTTGTCATCCACTCACTGTCACCCACTCACTGTCATCCATTCACTGTCATCCACTCCCTGTCATCAAATCACTGTCATCCACTCCCTGTCATCCATTCCCTGTCATCCAATCACTGTCATCCATTCACTGTCATCCACTCATTGTCATCCACTCCTTGTCATCCACTCCCTGTCATCCAATCACTGTCATCCACTCCCTGTCATCCACTCATTTTCATCCACTCCTTGTCATCCACTCACTGTCACCCACTCACTGTCATCCATTCACTGTCATCCACTCCCTGTCATCAAATCACTGTCATTAACTCACTGTCATCCACTCAGTGTCATCCACTCCTTGTCATCCAATCACTGTCATCCACTCACTGTCATCCACTCACTGTCATCCACTCACTGTCATCCATTCACTGTCATCCACTCACTGTCATCCACTCACTGTCATCCAATCACTGTCATCCATTCACTGTCATCCACTCACTGTCATCCACTCACTGTCATCCAATCACTGTCATGCACTCACTGTCATCCAATCACTGTCATCCATTCCCTGTCATCCAATCACTGTCATCCACTCCCTGTCATCCACTCCCTGTCATCCACTCCCTGTCACCCACTCACTGTCATCCATTCACTGTCATCCAATCACTGTCATCCACTCCCTGTCATCCACTCCCTGTCATCCACACCTTGTCATCCAATCACTGTCATCCACTCACTGTCATCCACTCCCTGTCATCCACTCCCTGTCATCCACTCACCGTCATCCACTCCCCGTCATCCACTCCCCGTCATCCACTCCCTGTCATACACTCACTGTCATCCACTCCCCGTCATCCACTCCCCGTCATCCACTCACTGTTATCCACTCCCCGTCATCCACTCCCTGTCATCCACTCCCTGTCATCCATTCACTGTCATCCATTCACTGTCATCCACTCACTGTCATCCACTCCCCGTCATCCACTCCCTGTCATCCACTCCCCGTCATCCACTCACTGTTATCCACTCCCCGTCATCCACTCCCTGTCATCCACTCCCTGTCATCCATTCACTGTCATCCATTCACTGTCATCCACTCACTGTCATCCACTCCCCGTCATCCACTCCCTGTCATCCACTCCCCGTCATCCACTCACTGTCATCCACTCCCTGTCATCCACTCCCTGTCATCAACTCCCTGTCATCCATTCCCGTCATTCAATCACTGTGACCCACTCACTGTCATCCACTCCCTGTCATCCAATCACTGTCATCCCCTCATTGTCATCCACTCCTTGTCATCCAATCACTCTCATCCACTCCCTGTCATCCAATCTGTCATCCACCCCATCATCCACAACCTGTCATCCACTCACTGTCATCCAATCACTGTCATCCACTCCCCGTCATCCACTGCCTGTCATCCACTCCCTGTCATCCACTCCCCGTCATCCACTCATTGTCATACACTCCCTGTCATCCACTGCCTGTCATCCACTCCCTGTCATCCACTCCCCGTCATCCACTCCCCGTCATCCACTCAATGTCATCCACTCACTGTCATCCACTCCCCGTCATCCACTCCCCGTCATCCACTCAATGTCATCCACTCCCTGTCATCCACTCCCTGTTATCCACTCACTGTCATCCACTCCCCGTCATCCGCTCCCTGTCATCCGCTCCCTGTCATCCGCTCCCTGTCATCAGCTCCCTGTCATCCACTCACTGTCATCCACTCCCTGTCATCGGCTCCCTGTCATCCAGTCACTGTCATCCACTCCCCGTCATCCACTCACTGTTATCCACTCACTGTCATCCACTCACTGTCATCCACTCACCGTCATCCACTCCCCGTCATCCATTCACTGTCACCCACTCACTGTCACCAGCTCACTGTCATCCATTCACTGTCATCCAATCACTGTCATCCACTCCTTGTCATCCAATCACTGTCATCCACTCACTGTCATCCATTCACTGTCATCCAATCACTTTCATCCACTCACTGTCATCCACTCCTTGTCATCCAATCACTGTCACCCACTCACTGTCATCCATTCACTGTCATCCAATCACTGTCATCAACTCCCTGTCATCCACTCCCTGTCATCCACTCCTTGTCATCCAATCACTGTCACCCACTCACTGTCATCCACTCACTGTCATCCATTCACTGTCATCCAATCACTGTCATCCACTCACTGTCATCCACTCCTTGTCATCCAATCACTGTCATGCACTCACTGTCATCCAATCACTGTTATCCGCTCACTGTCATCCACTCAATGTCATCCACTCACTGTCATCCACTCACTGTCATCCACTCACTGTTATCCGCTCACTGTCATCCATTCACTGTCATCCACTCACTGTCATCCAATCACTGTCATCCACTCCCGTCATTCAATCACTGTAACCCACTCACTGTCATCCACTCCCTGTCATCCGCTCCCTGTCATCCACTCCCTGTCATCCACTCACTGTCATCCACTCACCGTCATCCACTCCCCGTCATCCATTCACTGTCATCCATTCACTGTCATCCAATCACTTTCATCCACTCACTGTCATCCACTCCTTGTCATCCAATCACTGTCACCCACTCACTGTCATCCATTCACTGTCATCCAATCACTGTCATCCACTCCCTGTCATCCAGTCCCTGTCATCCACTCCTTCTCATCCAATCACTGTCACCCACTCACTGTCATCCATTCACTGTCATCCAATCACTGTCATCCACTCACTGTCATCCACTCCTTGTCATCCAATCACTGTCATGCACTCACTGTCATCCAATCACTGTCATCCACTGCCGTCATTCAATCACTGTAACCCACTCACTGTCATCCACTCCCTGTCATCCACTCCCTGTCATCCACTCACTGTCATCCATTCACTGTCATCCATTCACTGTCATCCACTCATTGTCATCCACTCCTTTTCATCAACTCCCTGTCATCCAATCACTGTCATCCACTCATTTTCATCCACTGCTTGTCATCCAA
Source organism: Lampris incognitus (assembly GCF_029633865.1). Taxonomy (NCBI): domain Eukaryota; kingdom Metazoa; phylum Chordata; class Actinopteri; order Lampriformes; family Lampridae; genus Lampris; species Lampris incognitus. Next base: position 712,289 of record NC_079221.1, read on the forward strand.
TCACTGTCATCCACTCACTGTCATCCACTCCCGTCATTCAATCACTGTAACCCACTCACTGTCATCCACTCCCTGTCATCCAATCACTGTCATCCCCTCATTGTCATCCACTCCTTGTCATCCAATCACTGTCATGCACTCACTGTCATCCAATCACTGTCATCCACTCCCTGTCATCCAATCACTGTCATCCAATCCCTGACATCCACTCACTGTCATTAACTCCCTGTCATCCACTCACTGTCATCCATTCATTGTCATCCACTCACTGTCACCCACTCCCTGTCATCCATTCACTGTCATCCATTCATTGTCATCCACTCCCTGTCATCAAATCACTGTCATTCACTCACTGTCATCCACCCCTGTCATCCACTCATTGTCATCCACTCCCTGTCATCCAATCACTGTCATCCACTCCCGTCATTCAATCACTGTAACCCACTCACTGTCATCCACTCCCTGTCATCCAATCACTGTCATCCACTCCCTGTCATCCATTCCCTGTCATCCAATCACTGTCATCCATTCACTGTCATCCACTCATTGTCATCCACTCCTTGTCATCCACTCCCAGTCATCCAATCACTGTCATCCACTCATTTTCATCCACTCCTTGTCATCCACTCACTGTCACCCACTCACTGTCATCCAATCACTGTCATCCACTCCCTGTCATCATATCACTGTCATTAACTCACTGTCATCCACTCCCGTCATTCAATCACTGTAACCCACTCACTGTCATACACTCCCTGTCATCCAATCACTGTTGTCCACTCCTTGTCACCCACTCACTGTCACCTACTAACTGTCATCCATTCACTGTCATCCAATCACTGTCATCCACTCCCTGTCATCCACTCCTTGTCATCCAATCACTGTCATCCACTCACTGTCACCCATTCACTGTCACCCACTTACTGTCATCCACTCACTGTCATCCACTCACTGTCATCCACTTACTGTCATCCACTCACTGTCATCCACTCCTTGTCATCCAATCACTGTAATGCACTCACTGTCATCCAATCACTGTCATCCACTCCCTGTCATCCAATCACTGTCATCCACTCCCTGTCATCCAATCACTGTCGTCCACTCCCTGTCACCCACTCACTGTCACCCATTCACTGTCACCCACTCACTGTCATCCACTCACTGTCATCCACTCACTGTCATCCATTCACTGTCACCCACTCACTGTCATCCACTCACTGTCATCCACTCACTGTCATCCACTCCTTGTCATCCAATCACTGTAATGCACTCACTGTCATCCAATCATTGTCATCCACTCCCTGTCATCCAATCACTGTCATCCACTCCCTGTCATCCAATCACTGTCGTCCACTCCCTGTCACCCACTCACTGTCACCCACTCACTGTCATCCATTCACTGTCATCCAATCACTGTCATCCACTCCTTGTCATCCAATCACTGTCATCCACTCACTGTCATCCATTCACTGTCACCCACTCACTGTCATCCACTCACTGTCATCCATTCACTGTCACCCACTCACTGTCATCCACTCACTGTCATCCACTCACTGTCATCCACTCCTTGTCATCCAATCACTGTGATGCACTCACTGTCATCCAATCACTGTCATCCACTCCCTGTCATCCAATCACTGTCATCCACTCCCTGTCATCCAATCACTGTCGTCCACTCCCTGTCACCCACTCACTGTCACCCACTCACTGTCATCCATTCACTGTCATCCAATCACTGTCATCCACTCCCTGTCATCCAATCACTGTCATCCACTCCCTGTCATCCAATCACTGTCGTCCACTCCCTGTCACCCACTCACTGTCACCCACTCACTGTCATCCATTCACTGTCATCCACTCACTGTCATCCACTCCCTGTCATCCACACCTTGTCATCCAATCACTGTCATCCACTCACTGTCATCCATTCACTGTCACCCACTCACTGTCATCCACTCACTGTCATCCACTCACTGTCATCCATTCACTGTCACCAACTCACTGTCATCCACTCACTGTCATCCACTCACTGTCATCCATTCACTGTCACCCACTCACTGTCATCCAATCACTGTCATGCACTCACTGTCATCCACTCCTTGTCATGAAATCACTGTCATTCACTCATTGTCATCCACTCCTTGTCATCCAATCACTGTCATCCACTCCCTGTCATCCACTCCTGTCATTCAATCACTGTAACCCACTCCCTGTCATCCATTCACTGTCATCCACTCCTTGTCATCCACTCCCTGTCATCCACTCCCTGTCATCCAATCACTGTCATCCAGTCACTGTCATCCACTCATTTTCATCCACTCCTTGTCATCCAATCACTGTCATCCACTCCCTGTCATCCAATCACTGTCGTCCACTCCCTGTCACCCACTCACTGTCACCCATTCACTGTCACCCACTCACTGTCATCCACTCACTGTCATCCATTCACTGTCACCCACTCACTGTCATCCACTCACTGTTATCCACTCACTGTCATCCACTCCTTGTCATCCAATCACTGTAATGCACTCACTGTCATCCAATCACTGTCATCCACTCCCTGTCATCCAATCACTGTCATCCACTCCCTGTCATCCAATCACTGTCGTCCACTCCCTGTCACCCACTCACTGTCACCCACTCACTGTCATCCATTCACTGTCATCCAATCACTGTCATCCACTCCTTGTCATCCAATCACTGTCATCCACTCACTGTCATCCATTCACTGTCACCCACTCACTGTCATCCATTCACTGTCACCCACTCACTGTCATCCACTCACTGTCATCCACTCACTGTCATCCACTCCTTGTCATCCAATCACTGTGATGCACTCACTGTCATCCAATCACTGTCATCCACTCCCTGTCATCCAATCACTGTCATCCACTCCCTGTCATCCAATCACTGTCGTCCACTCCCTGTCACCCACTCACTGTCACCCACTCACTGTCATCCATTCACTGTCATCCAATCACTGTCATCCACTCCCTGTCATCCACTCCCTGTCATCCACACCTTGTCATCCAATCACTGTCATCCACTCACTGTCATCCATTCACTGTCACCCACTCACTGTCATCCACTCACTGTCATCCACTCACTGTCATCCATTCACTGTCACCAACTCACTGTCATCCACTCACTGTCATCCACTCACTGTCATCCATTCACTGTCACCCACTCACTGTCATCCAATCACTGTCATGCACTCACTGTCATCCACTCCTTGTCATGAAATCACTGTCATTCACTCATTGTCATCCACTCCTTGTCATCCAATCACTGTCATCCACTCCCTGTCATCCACTCCTGTCATTCAATCACTGTAACCCACTCCCTGTCATCCATTCACTGTCATCCACTCCTTGTCATCCACTCCCTGTCATCCACTCCCTGTCATCCAATCACTGTCATCCAGTCACTGTCATCCACTCATTTTCATCCACTCCTTGTCATCCAATCACTGTCATCCACTCACTGTTATCCACTCCCCGTCATCCACTCACTGTCATCCACTCACTGTCATCCAATCACTGTCATCCACTCACTGTCATCCGTTCACTGTCATCCACTCCCTGTCATCCACTCCCTGTCATCCACTCACTGTCATCCACTCCCCGTCATCCATTCACTGTCATCCGCTCCCTGTCATCCACTCACTTTCACCCACTCCCCGTCATCCATTCACTGTCATCCACTCCTTGTCATCCAATCACTGTCATGCACTCACTGTCATCCAATCACTGTCATCCACTCCCGTCATTCAATCACTGTAACCCACTCACTGTCATCCACTCCCTGTCATCCACTCCCTGTCATCCACTCACTGTCATCCATTCACTGTCATCCACTCACTGTCATCCACTCACTGTCATCCACTCACCGTCATCCACTCCCCGTCATCCATTCACTGTCACCCACTCACTGTCACCCACTCACTGTCATCCATTCACTGTCATAAATTCACTGTCATCCAATCACTTTCATCCACTCACTGTCATCCACTCCTTGTCATCCAATCACTGTCACCCACTCACTGTCATCCTTTCACTGTCATCCAATCACTGTCATCCACTCCCTGTCATCCACTCCCTGTCATCCACTCCTTGTCATCCAATCACTGTCACCCACTCACTGTCATCCACTCACTGTCATCCATCCACTGTCATCCAATCACTGTCATCCACTCACTGTCATCCACTCCTTGTCATCCAATCACTGTCATGCACTCACTGTCATCCAATCACTGTCATCCACTCACTGTCATCCACTCCTTGTCATCCAATCACTGTCATGCACTCTCTGTCATCCACTCCCTGTCATCCACTCACTGTCATCCATTCACTGTCATCCACTCACTGTCATCCATTCACTGTCATCCATTCACTGTCATCCACTCATTGTCATCCACTCCTTGTCATCAACTCCCTGTCATCCAATCACTGTCATCCACTCATTTTCATCCACTCCTTGTCATCCAATCACTGTCATCCACTCCTGTCATTCAATCACTGTAACCCACTCACTGTCATCCACTCCCTGTCATCCACTCCTGTCATTCAATCACTGTAACCCACTCCCTGTCATCCAATCACTGTCATCCACTCCCCGTCATCCACTCACTGTCACCCACTCCCTGTCATCCATTCACTGTCATCCACTCCCCGTCATCCACTCACTGTCACCCACTCCCTGTCATCCATTCACTGTCATCCACTCCCCGTCATCCACTCACTGTCATCCACTCCCTGTCATCGACTCCCTGTCATCCACCCCGTCATCCACTCCCTGTCATCCACTCACTGTCATCCACTCCCTGTCATCCACTCCCTGTTATTTACTCCCCGTCATCCACTCCCTGTCATCCACTCCCTGTCATCCACTGCTCGTCATCCACTCCCTGTCATCCACTCCCTGTCATCCACTCCTCGTCATCCACTCACTGTCATCCAACCCGTCATCCATTCACTGTCATCCACTCACTGTCATCCACTCCCCGTCATCCACTCCCCGTCATCCATTCACTGTCATCCACTCCCTGTCATCCACTCCCTGTCATCCACTCCCCGTCATCCACTCACTGTCATCCACTCCCCGTCATCCACTCACTGTCATCCACCCCGTCATCCCCTCCCTGTCATCCACCCCGTCATCCACTCACTGTCATCCACTCCCTGTCATCCCCTCCCTGTCATCCACTCCCTGTCAGACTCCTCGTCATCCACTCCCTGTCATCCACTCCCTGTCATCCACTCATTGTCATCCACTCCCTGTCATCCACTCCCTGTCATCCACTCCCTGTCATCCACTCCCTGTCATCCACTCATTGTCATCCACTCCCTGTCATCCACTCCCTGTCATCCACTCCCTGTCATCCACTCCCTGTCATCCACTCCCTGTCATCCACTCATTGTCATCCACTTCCGTCATCCACAACCTGTCATCCACTGACTGTCATCCAATCACTGTCATCCACTCCCTGTCATCAATTCACTGTCATCCACTCACTGTCATCCATTCACTGTCACCCACTCACTGTCATCCACTCCTTGTCATCCAATCACTGTCATCCACTCCCTGTCATCCATTCATTGTCATCCACTCCCTGTCATCAAATCACTGTCATTCACTCATTGTCATCCACTCCTTGTCATCCAATCACTGTCATCCACTCCCTGTCATCCAATCACTGTCATCCACTCCCTGTCATCCACTCCTGTCATTCAATCACTGTAACGCACTACCTGTCACCCACTCACTGTCATCCATTCACTGTCATCCACTCCTGTCATTCAATCACTGTCATCCACTCCCTGTCATCCACCCCTGTCATCCACTCCCTGTCATCCACTCCCTGTCACCCACTCACTGTCATCCATTCACTGTCATCCACTCACTGTCATCCACTCACTGTCATCCACTCCCCGTCATCCATTCACTGTCATCCACTCCCCGTCATCCACTCCCTGTCATCCACTCACTGTCATCCACTACCTGTCATCCACTCACTGTCATCCACTACCTGTCATCCACTCACTGTCACGGGAGCAGCTCCATGCTGCACACTTCCGGCAGTTTCGATTACATTTATGTTTCAGTGATTTCTGTCTGAGGCACTGAATTGTTTAATATCCACAAAGACTAACTGGACTTATCTAAAAAATGCCTATTCTTTGGGGCATCCGGTTGGCGTGGCATTCTATTGCGTTGCTTGCTAACATGAGGATCGCCTGTTCAAACCCCCGTGTTACCTCCGGCTTGGTTGGCATCCCTACAGAAACAATTGGCCGTGTCTGCGGGTGGGAAGCCAGATGTGGGTATGTGTCCTGGTCGCTGCACTAGCGCCTCCTCTGGTCGGGGGGGAGGGGGAACTGCGGGCAATAGTGTGATCCTCCCACGTGCTACATCTCCGTGGTGAAACTTCTCACTGTCAGGTGAAAACACATGGCTGGTGACTCCACATGTATCGGAGGAGGCATGGGGTAGTCTGCAGCCCTCCCTGGATCAGCAGAGGGGGTGGAGCAGCGACCGGGACGGCTCGGAAGAGTGGGGTGATTGGCCAAGTACACTTGGGAAGAAAACAGGGGAAAAAATCCATTCATCCATTATCCAAACCACTTATCCTGCTCAGGGTCGTGGGGCTGCTGGAGACTATCCCAGCAGTCAAAGACCTACATGTCTTTGGACTGTGGGAGGAAACCCACGCAGACAACATGCAAACTCCACACAGACGACCCGGGATGACCCCCAAAGTTGGACTACCCCAGGGCTTGAACCAAGGACCATCTTGCTGTGAGGCGACTGCGCTAACCACTGCACCACCATGCCGCCTGGGGAAAAATCCCCCCAAAAAACAGCCCCCCCCCCAAAAAAAGAGCCCATCCTCACAGCTCCTTGATTAAGACTGTAGTAAAAGCTAATACAGAGGGAAGATAAAGGTGACACTATTGGCTCCAAATCTTAACCATTACACACAATACATGTTTATGCATGTTTCTATCATGCAGGCACAGGCACACATCTTCAGTTAAAACCATTGTCTACATCTTATATGTAGTATGTTTACTCTTTATACTCATTCTTGCCCCTAATAAGTTAGTCCAGTGACTAATACGTTAGTCCAGTGACTAACAACTTAGTCCAGTGACTGACAACTTAGTCCAGTGACTGACAAGTTAGTCCAGTGACTAATACGTTAGTCCAGTGACTGACAAGTTAGTCCATTGACTAATACGTTAGTCCAGTGACTAACAAGTTAGTCCAGTGACTGACAAGTTAGTCCAGTGACTGATAAGTTAGTCCAGTGACTAATACGTTAGTCCAGTGACTAATACGTTAGTCCAGTGACTGACAAGTTAGTCCAGTGACTAACAACTTAGTCCACTGACTGACAAGTTAGTCCAGTGACTAATACGTTAGTCCATTGACTAATACGTTAGTCCAGTGACTAACAAGTTAGTCCAGTGACTGACAAGTTAGTCCAGTGACTAACAAGTTAGTCCATTGACTAATACGTTAGTCCAGTGACTAACAAGTTAGTCCAGTGACTGACAAGTTAGTCCAGTGACTGATAAGTTAGTCCAGTGACTAATACGTTAGTCCAGTGACTAACAAGTTAGTCCAGTGACTAATACGTTAGTCCAGTGACTAACAACTTAGTCCAGTGACTAATACGTTAGTCCAGTGACTAACAACTTAGTCCAGTGACTAATACGTTAGTCCAGTGACTAACAACTTAGTCCAGTGACTAACAACTTAGTCCAGTGACTGGCAGAAGCACACCCTAAATGAGAGTGAATTCTTTATCCTTGAGTGCAAGAGCCACAGACGAAACAACGACGTGGCAAAATACCACAGTCCCTGTCCCCCAAGGACTCAGCTGATGTTATGAATGAAGTATGATGTAACAGTGCAGTAGTGGAGACTAGTGCCTGCTGGTTTTGGACTACCAAGGTGCAGTGACGGCAGCTTACCTGCGGATGGCAACCGTCATGGCTTCTGAAGAGCTGGCACATGGACAGATCACCTCAGGTCGCAGTCCACGCGCCTGAAACACGTTTAGGAAGGCATCGCAGGAGGATATCGACCCTGTAGTCAACACCCCCCCCCCACATACACACACACACACACGCGCACACACACACACACATACACACACACACACAAACCCATTCACAGACAAAGCAGATCAATGAGATTATTAAGTGCAGCTGTGTCTGTGTTTTTTTTAAAGGTTGAAATTGTGATAACAGACACTCTGCTTGTAGACTCACAAGGGTTGGCTCCATCAGCTACGATCAGCATTCGCAGTGAGCTGAGGCTGACGTCTCTCTGGTCTCTCTGGGCCAGCAGTGACCAGTGCATGTCCCTTGACTTCACCACCCCTACCCGTGCTGTGCGAGGACAGCACACACGCATGCATGCAAACATGCACACACACACACACACACACACACACACACACACACACACACACACACACACACACACACACACACACACACACAGAAAGAGTCACAACACAAATCAGCAAGTCAATGCTACCAATATGCAACATTATAGCTAATCACAAAGCTCAAAGGCTGACACTAAACCAAATTAGCGTCTAAATCATTTGCCAACAGGTGAATCTGCACAGCTAGGTGCATCCTGAAGAGCTAGGTGCAGAATGAAGACCTATGTGCATCATGCAGAGCTAGGTGCAGAATGAAGAGCTAGGTGTATCATGAAGAGCTAGGTGCAGAATGAAGAGCTAGGTGCAGAATGAAGAGCTAGGTGCATCACGAAGAGCTAGGTGCAGAATGAAGACCTATGTGCAGAATGAAGACCTCTGTGCAGAATGAAGAGCTAGGTGCATCATGAAGAGCTAGGAGCTAGGTGCAGAATGAAGAGCTAGGTACAGAATGAAGAGCTAGGTGCAGAATGAAAAATAATTTCAGCATGAGCACCAAGCCTCCTTTCCCCAGCCCATAAAGATCCAATGAGGTTCTTAAAAGAAATCAATGGCTGAAACCAAGCTATTGCTTAATCCGTCTATTTTTTTTTAATCAGATCTCCACCCCCCCTCCTTTTCTCCCCAATTGTATCCGGCCATTTACCCAACTCTTCCAAGCCGTCCCAGTCACTGCTCCACCCCCTCTGCTCACCTGACAGTGAGGAGTTTCACCAGGGGGACATAGCACATAGGAGGATTATGCTTTCCCCCCCAGTCCCCCCCCCCCGAACAGGCACCCCGACTGACCAGAGGAGGCGCTAGTGCAGTGACCAGGACACATACCCACATCTGACTTCCCACCCGCAGATACGGCCAATTGTGTCTGTAGGGACGCCCAACCAAGCCAGCGGTAACATGGGGATTCGAACTGGCGATCCCTGTCTTGGTAGGCCACAGAATAGACCGCAATGCTACCTGGATGCCTTTTATTAGATCTCTAAAAGAGAACCAAGAAATGTTGAAGGAAAAACGAAGTTCTCTGAATGTAGTCTCCGGCTCATGCATCCAAACATACAAATCTCATTTGATTCTTTTTTGTTTTGTTTTTAATTCGATCTGAGTCCTTGTTCCCCTGGCGTGGGTCATACTGCTGGTGTGGCATCACTGGAGCAGCAGAGGGTTAATGATCTTGTAGAGGGATACAGGTACAACCATGCAAGGACTGCCCTCTGCTCAACCCCACTGACCACAATATCCTCCTCAGAAGTAAACGACAAAGGCAAAGCAGCATTCATTATCAGGCAACGTCTCGTGAATATACCAAATATACATCTATATTTTCTGAACATCTATTTAAAAGATCAAATTTTTGTGCTGCTTAGTGAGTTCTTTAGAGGGACGCCATTCACTTTAAAGTTCACAATGAATTGATTGTTATAAAGGTCCACAAATTAAAATCTTGTCCTCATACCTATCCATGCTCATAGGGAAATGAGCGGGCAGAGAATGTGGAAATGAGTGACTAGGTGGATGGGCACTCACCTTTGTACGTGTGCACCTTCTGTATCCAGGAGAGGGGGTTGACCTTCATCAGGGAGTAAGGGATGCTGATCACATGCATCCGGTTCATGACACTCTGCCGTGCAAACACAAAAACACAGGACCGTCATCTCATGTTCCAACAGACAACCAAACCCTCCAAGCATACAATGTAGAGCGTTTGTTGGCGTGACTCATACTGTGCTATCAGGCAGAGGAAATCCACGCTGCACAGCAGGGTGCACATCATGACAAGACTTAACCAGAACCTGTTTTTGGTATTTGGCAAACATGTGTCACATCACTGGATCCCATGGCATTGTTACTGTTGTGGTCATCAAACATGTCAAAGCAAGTCACACAATTATTATTTTTGGATCCCCCCCCCCTTTTCTCCCAATTGTATCCGGCCAATTACCCCACTCTTCCGAGCCATGTCAGTCTCTGCTCCACCCCCTCTGTTGATCCAGGAGGGCTGAAGACTACCACATGCCTCCTCTCATACATGTGGAGTCACCAGCCGCTTCTTTTCACCTGACAGTGAGGTGTTTCACCAGGGGGACGTAGCACGTGGGAGGATCACGCTATTCCCCCCAGTTCCCCCTCCCGCTGGAACAGGCACCCCGACCAACCAGAGGAGGTGTTCGTGCAGTGACCAGGACACATACCCACCTCCAGCTTCCCACCCGCAGACATGGCCAATTGTGTCTGTAGTGATGTCTGACCAAGCCGGAGGTAACACGGGGATTCGAACCGCCGATTCCCGTGTTGGTAGGCAACGGAACAGACCTCTGTGCTACCCAGACGCCCAAGTCATACAATTCTACAGTATGGTTAGGACCAGTTGATCAAAACTGGTTGAACTCCGTGGACTTAATATTTGTTACTGTTGTCGGGTGATTGAGTAACTACAAAAAGTAGTCCACCCTCCTTTGATAGATAGAAAAAGTCCCGATTTATCTGATGAAAAGTCTTTGCCATCGGGACTTAAGTATGACTTCATTCACACATTGATAAAGCCCTGATGGGTAAAACATCAGTAGTCTTACTTAATCATTTGTAAATTGAGTGCAGATGCTTGCAACCATTATTAGCAGAGGACAAGCGATCACTCACAGTGAGAACCCCGTGCCATAATCCTGCATCTCTCTTGAAGTCCAGGACGTTGGTTATGGTCTCAGCTGCAGATCAAACACAGATTTTATCAAGGTCAGAGCGGCTAAAAGGGGTTTAAATACCACCACAATGTCCAGTCACAGTATATTCAGCACCATCACTGCTATTCTTCCCAAGCACAAGCTCATTACTGTGCTCTCCTTTTTTGTTGCCCCGACTGACGCTGTTCCTGTAACAAAAAGCGGAGTCTGAACTCAACAGTGTGAATGAGTGAAGAGTAGCACTAAACCTGCAGAAAACAGGCCTGGTGTCTCTCGAGGGGTCTCCAGTGCAGTTAGGAGTTATTTAGGGTGAAACTGGGACACCAGAAGAGAGGGTGAGTCTTATATTCTCTATCTCCGTCTCTCCCTTTTCCCCACGTTCTTTCTAACAGTTCAGCTCAGTTTAGAATGGGATGAAATTCATCAAGCTAGATCCTAATCCTCAGGATGGAGGATTCTAAACTCTACAGTCCAACGCTTAACAAAACGACTACGAAGGACATGTGTGCACACTGACCAAAAGGCTCTCCACAATCTAATCTGCAGTTTAAATATGGATACTCTCAGATGGTGGTATTCTACCTACAATCTGAACTCAACATTTTCCCCTTTTTTCTGTATTTTTGTTCAAGACGCCTGTTCCACAAAACAGTTTCTTACCTCTCTATCACTCTGTATCTCTATCACTATCTCTCTCGCTCGCTCTCTATCTGTCTTTATCACTATCTCTCTCTATCACTCACTATCTCTCTCTCTATCTCTATCAATTCAATTGGGTAAAATCACGCAGCTTGCTTTTCAACATCAGTTCCTATCATCATAAGTGGGAGCAACCTTGCATATTTTCTGCAGGAAAGGAAGATGAAGGAAGGAGAGGACAGAATGAAGCGGGGCAGAACGCAGCTGTTCTCCTCACCTTCAGTGTAGCCACAGGCCTGTGTGAGGGCGTGACAGTGCGCTAGCATGGCTGAATGGGACACAGTGATCCCCATGGTGCTGCCCTCCTTGCTGGTCTTATACTGGAAACACATCACAATGTTTACAGAATTTTGTTTCAGAAAGTGATGCTATTTTTTCTAAAATGCCTTTGCTACTTGGTAAAGGACAGCAGGTGGTTGGCTGAGTCCTTGGTTGGTAAATTGAAAGATATATTGACAGATCTAATCCTCTGGAATTTAGAGGTACTATATAATGAACTTGGGAGAAACTATTCAAAATGTGGTAAACAGGGTTTTGCAGGAAGTGAAATGATATCACAGTCATCTACAGGAGGCCTGACTGGCGGACATATTACCATGACTATATCCAAACCACACTAACCTCTATGTAGGCTATGTCATTGTTGGCTTCCCGTATTGGCGGGTACCAGTCTTTGGGAGGCTTCACAACGTGCTTTCCATCTGTCACAAACCACAGCAACCGTGGCCAGCCTGCAAAGACACAGACCCTTACAGTAAATCAGTTCAACCACAATCTGAAAACACAAATGGCATCTATACAATGATATTGAATAATTCAACTTATTCTAAGGATTGAAATATATATATATATAGTATATATATATATATATTCTTCTTCTTTCGGCTTGTTCCCTGTTTCCCAGGGGTCGCCACAGCAGAGTTGACAGTTTCCATCGGTACCCTGTGAGGGCACAACACCGATGGCGGTCTTGTCAATCCACATAATGATCTGGCAAAATTTTACGTCGGATGCCCTTCCTGACACAACCACTAACCCTATGGACGGGGGCACAGGTAAAGCGCTGGATGCCATCCCAGTATTCATGGACTTGCGTCCATGCCTGTCGCCATATATATATATATATAAAAACAAAAAACACAGAAGGTATTATACCTTTGAAGGTGGCAACCTCGCCTGTTTGTGCTTTGGGCAGACCTTTCTGACAAGCATCTGTGGTGAGCGCCAGTGTCACACCGCAGCTGCCCAACAGGAAGCCGATCTGTTGACTTCCTGCATCCTGTGGGGGGGGGGGGGCACAAAGCAGATGACAGAATGATGTTGATGTGGTGGGAGAGAAAGCAGCTCACCCTTATAGCTGAGAACAACTGGGAACAGCTAAATTCATCATGTAAGAAGTTTCATCAACATTGTTCTCAGGTAAAGCGATACAGTCAGGCGAGAGAGAGAGACTGACGGAGAGAGAGAGAGACTGACAGAGAGAGAGAGAGAGAGAGAGAGAGAGAGAGAGAGAGAGAGAGAGAGAGAGAGACTGACAGAGAGAGAGAGACTGGCAGAGAGAGAGAGAGACTGACAGAGAGAGAGAGACTGGCAGAGAGAGAGAGAGACTGACAGAGAGAGAGAGAGAGAGAGAGAGACTGACAGAGAGACAGACAGACACACAGACAGACACACTGACAGACACACTGACAGAGAGAGAGAGAGACTGGCAGAGAGAGAGAGAGACTGACAGAGAGACAGACAGACACACAGACAGACACACTGACAGAGAGAGAGAGAGAGAGAGAGAGACTGACAGAGAGAGAGAGACTGGCAGAGAGAGAGAGAGACTGACAGAGAGAGAGAGAGAGAGACTGACAGAGAGACAGACAGACACACAGACAGACACACTGACAGAGAGAGAGAGAGAGAGAGAGAGAGAGAGAGAGAGACTGACAGAGAGAGAGAGACTGGCAGAGAGAGAGAGAGACTGACAGAGAGAGAGAGAGAGAGAGACTGACAGAGAGAGAGAGACTGACAGAGAGACAGACAGACACACAGACAGACACACTGACAGACACACTGACAGAGAGAGAGAGAGACTGGCAGAGAGAGAGAGAGACTGACAGAGAGACAGACAGACACACAGACAGACACACTGACAGAGAGAGAGAGAGATGGACAGAGACAGACAGACAGAGAGACAGACAGTCAGAGACACACACACACACACATACACACACACACACACGCACGCACGCACGCACGCACGCACGCACACACACACACACACACACACACACACACACACACACACACACACACACACAGTACCCATCTGAGAGGCCACACACAGAATGAGCTCCTGAAATGTCTTCAACTTTTTGATGAAAAAACAAAAGAGGAAACTGACAACCTGTGAACAGCAACATAAAGGTACAGAGATTGAAAAGGAAGACAAAAATCGAGAAAACATCGACAAAAATATCTATTATACCACCAAAAAAGAGAAGAAAAGAGGCTGAAAAAACGGGAAAAAGACAAGAAAAGAGACAGAAGACAGACACTTCATCTGCAACACTGAAAGAAGTGAAACAAAATCAAATTTAAAAGAACTATTGGCCTACAACGTCAAAAAAGTAGCTAATCTTGTGATTCTGGCAGTTGGAGCAGAGAGTGTTACCATGGAGATGGAACCAAACAGCAACAGCAGACAGGTAGAATACCCTGCTAGCTGTAGCAGTGATAAACAGGTAGAATACCCTGCTAGCTGTAGCAGTGCTAGACAGGTAGAATACCCTGCTAGCTGTAGCAGTGATAAACAGGTAGAATACCCTGCTAGCTGTAGCAGTGCTAGACAGGTAGAATAAACTGCTAGCTGTAGCAGTGCTAGACAGGTAGAATAAACTGCTAGCTGTAGCAGTGCTAGACAGGTAGAATAAACTGCTAGCTGTAGCAGTGCTAGACAGGTAGACTACCCTGCTAGCTGTAGCAGTGCTAGACAGGTAGAATAAACTGCTAGCTGTAGCAGTGCTAGACAGGTAGAATAAACTGCTAGCTGTAGCAGTGCTAGACAGGTAGAATAAACTGCTAGCTGTAGCAGTGCTAGACAGGTAGAATAAACTGCTAGCTGTAGCAGTGCTAAACAGGTAGAATACCCTGCTAGCTGTAGCAGTGCTAGACAGGTAGAATACCCTGCTAGCTGTAGCAGTGCTAGACAGGTAGAATACCCTGCTAGCTGTAGCAGTGTTAGACAGGTAGAATAATCTGCTAGCTGTAGCAGTGCTAGACAGGTAGAATAAACTGCTAGCTGTAACAGTGCTAGAGCCAAGAAAAAACACAAAGAGGAAAAACTCTTGGCCAATACAGAGCAACTGTTTGCTGACTATATCTTTTATGACAACAACAAGATAAAAAACAACCTCCTCTTCCATATGGAGGACATCAGCGTGTGGAAACAGTTAATCTGTAAAAACTACACACACATTACCAAAGAAGGCATTGGTCGTGGTGGCCGCTTAACTGTAGGTCAAGATGAAACTCTAGACACAGACAACCCCCTGCTCACCATTACCTACTATACTAAAAGAGGTACAGTGCTGATACAAGCAAATGAGGCAAGCCTCAACTCCTCTGAGGAACTCTTCCCGAGGATGAAGACAGAAACTGAGAGAGAGCGACCCAACAGCAGCACTGTAGCAGGAGACACAGCATCAGAACAGGAAGAGGAGGATGACACCGTGGTCCCAGAGGTCACAGAACCAGACCCGAACCAACCACCAGTCCATCCGGCCCCGCCCATCCAACACCCCAAAGCTCCTTCCAACAACTAAGAGGGAGCCTGTCCCCCCTAGAGCTGGACTTCACTGAGTTCAGGGAGCTCCCTTTGGCCAGCCTAGCTGAGTCTGACACCACCCAACAGCTGAGACACGAGCTCCAGCAGCTGAAGCAGGACAGCCAGGAGGCCATGGCAGAGCTGAGGAGGAGGAACCAGAAAACCACCTCAGAGCTGAAGGAGACCCAGAAGAGACTCAGACAGCTGACACAGACTGCACGAGAGCTGGAGGAGGAGAACAGCACCCTACAAGCCCAGGCCCTGAAATTAAAGGAAGATACAGCTAACAGAGACATGAGCTACAAGAGATGAATGAAGGAGCAACTCCAGGAGAAGAGATGTCATGTATCTTCATCCAGCTACACACATGCCACTGTCCAAACACCCATCCTCTCTCCTCCTACAAGGTCGGGGTGAGAGCATTTGCAAAAACACTGAAGGATGTTACCCTGGATCGCAACCCAATAGCCTCGCTCACACAGCTGCCCCTCCCAGGAACTACAGACCTCCCAGATACCAACAAGAAAAGCTTAAGAACATTGCCTCCCACCTTCCTGCAGCACCACACCCCCTGCAGCACTCCGCCCCGATCCTATACCATACCGTCCTGCCCCACCCAGCCATAGAAGACCCCCCCCAACATCACCAACGGATGACTTACACCCCGGTGATGAACAATCCCACCCCCCTCCTACGCACTACACCAATGTCTGAACTAGGGGCAATCAAAGAGATGCTCCAGACTCTGTGTAGCAGACTACTGTAGACATGAGGTACAGATACACATACACACACACACACACACACACACACACACACACACACAGCTAGTTAAAATGTATCCATTCTCCTGTAAACTAGTTGCACCAGGTTGGTCTTTCCACCTGTTTCGTTTTGTTCATGTTTTGGCTGAATTCATTTCTTTTCCTTCACAAATGAAATCTTTTAAGATAAGCTTTTGGACTATTCAGGGTTTATACTCTTGCACTTTTGGTCTTAAAACCACACACCCTGATTTCTTAAATAATATAAATGATATTGATGCTTTGATTCTGTTAGAAACATGGTGTCGATCTGATGCAGTGACTCAGTGTCCCCCCCTAAAGCAAAAACCACATTTGGCTAAAAATGAATAAACTCATTTGTGAGGTGGATTTATATTTGTGTGCAATATCCACCCCTCCACCAGAGTCACCGTAGCATGAAGAAGAGTTCTACAGCTCTCTACACACAGAGATGTGTCACTCCCAAGCCCAAGGCAAAATACTTCTGTGTGGGGACTTTAATGCACGGACAGGTTCAGAACCTGACTGTACAGACCACACAGGAGATCACCATATATTCACACAATCACTTCTGACCCCCTCACCTACAGCCAGGAGGAACCCAGACAAAACAATGAACAGAAAGGGGAAGGAGTTAGTGCATCTCAAAAGCTGTTTGAATTTGAATTTGAGAGAGAGAGGGAGGGACAGACAGACAGACAGACAGACAGACAGACAGACAGACAGACAGACAGACAGACAGACAAGACAGACAGACAGACAGACAGACAGACTGACAGAGAGAGAGAGACAGACAGACTGACAGAGAGAGAGAGACAGAGCCAGACTGACAGAGAAAGAAAACCAGTCCCCTCACTCACCTGGTGCTGACACTAAGTTCACTAACAAACACTAACACTTCACAGCCTCTGGACCAGAACATCAGAATCCATCAAATTATAACTAAAAAAAACTAAATTATATTACTTATTGGGACAAACAAACTACAAACCAATATAAAATACAATGCTGTCTGGCCCTAAAAAGACAGTACACTGTGGCAGAATATCTGCACACCGGGACCAATACCAAACTGAGAACCACCTTGACGAAGTACAGACTCAGTGAGCACGGCCTGGCCGTAGAAAAAGGCCGACACAGACAAACATGGCTGCCGGCGGAAGACAGGCTGTGCTCACACTGCGACATGGGAGAGGTGGAGACAGGGCTGCACTCAATCATCACCTGTACTAAGTAGAACCACATTAGAAATCATTACTACCCAAACACAGAAAACATCCACCCAAACTTCAGAAGCCTCCCTGACATCAGCAAACTAGCCATCCCACTGGGAGAGGAGAAGACAAACTAGCCATCCTACTGGGAGAGGAGAAGACAAACTAGCCATCCCACTGGGAGAGGAGAAGACAAACTAGCCATCCCACTGGGAGAGGAGAAGACAAACTAGCCATCCCACTGGGAGAGGAGAAGACAAACTAGCCATCCCACTGGGAGAGGAGAAGACAAACTAGCCATCCTACTGGGAGAGGAGAAGACAAACTAGCCATCCTACTGGGAGAGGAGAAGACAAACTTGCCATCCTACTGGGAGAGCAGAAGACAAACTGGCCATCCACTGGGAGAGCAGAAGACAAACTGGCCATTCTACTGGGATAGGAGAAGACAAACTAGCCACGCTAATGGGAAAGGAGAAGACAAACTAGCCATCCTACTGGGAGAGGAGAAGACAAACTGGCCATCCTACTGGGAGAGTGGAAGATAAACTAGCCATGGTAATGGGAAAGGTAAAGTCAAACTAGCCATCCTACTGGGAGAGAAGAAGACAAACTAGCCATTGTAATGGGACAGGTAAAGTCAAACTAGCCATCCTACTGGGAGAGTGGAAGATAAACTAGCCATCCTACTGGGAGAGGAGAAGATAAACTGGCCATCTACTGGGAGAGGAGAAGACAAACTGGCCATCCTACTGGGAGAGGAGAAGACAAACTGGCCATCCTACTGGGAGAGGAGAAGACAAACTGGCCATCCTACTGGGAGAGGAGAAGACAAACTAGCCATCCTACTGGGAGAGGAGAAGAAAGACCGGCCATCTTACTGGGACAGGAGAAGACAAACTGGCCATCCTACTGGGAGAGGAGAAGACAAACTAGCCATCCTACTGGGAGAAGAGAAGACAAACTAGCCATCCTACTGGGAGGGCAGAAGACAAACTAGCCATGCTACTGGGAGAGGAGAAGACAAACTGGCCATCCTACTGGGAGAGGAGAAGACAAATTGGCCATCCTACTGGGAGAGGAGAAGACAAACTAGCCATCCTACTGGGAGAGGAGAAGACAACTAGCCATCCTACTGGGAGAGCAGCAGACAAACTAGCCACGCTAATGGGAGAGGAGAAGACAAACTGGCCATCCTACTGGGAGAGGAGAAGACAAACTGGCCATCCTACTGGGAGAGGAGAAGACAAACTGGCCATCCTACTGGGAGAGGAGAAGACAAACTAGCCATCCTACTGGGAGAGGAGAAGACAAACTGGCCATCCTACTGGGAGAGTGGAAGATAAACTAGCCATGGTAATGGGAAAGGTAAAGTCAAACTAGCCATCCTACTGGGAGAGAAGAAGACAAACTAGCCATGGTAATGGGACAGGTAAAATCAAACTAGCCATCTTACTGGGAGAGAAGACAAACTAGCCATGCTAATGGGAGAGGAGAAGACAAACTAGCCATCCTACTGGGAGAGGAGAAGACAAACTGGCCATCCTACTGGGAGAGGAGAAGACAAACTGGCCATCCTACCGGGAGAGGAGAAGACAAACTAGCCATCCTACTGGGAGAGGAGAAGACAAACTGGCCATCCTACTGGGAGAGGAGAAGACAAACTGGCCATCCTACCGGGAGAGGAGAAGACAAACTAGCCATGCTACTGGGAGAGGAGAAGAAAGACCAGCCATCTTACTGGGACAGGAGAAGACACCTGGCCATCCTACTGGGAGAGCAGAAGACAAACTGGCCATTCTACTGGGAGAGGAGAAGATAAACTAGCCATCCCACCGGGGGAGGAGAAGACAAACTAGCCATCCTACTGGGACAAGAGAAGATAAACTAGCCATCCTACTGGGAGAGGAGAAGACAAACTAGCCATCCTACTGGGAGAGGAGAAGACAAACTGGCCATCCTGCTGGGAGAGGAGAAGACAAACTAGCCATCCTACTGGGAGAGTGGAAGATAAACTAGCCATCCTACTGGGAGAGGAGAAGAAAGTCCGGCCATCTTACTGGGACAGGAGAAGACAAACTGGCCATCCTACTGGGAGAGCAGAAGACAAACTGGCCATTCTACTGGGAGAGGAGAAGAAAAATTAGCCATCCTACTGGGACAGGTAAAGTCAAACTAGTCATTCTACTGGGAGAGAAGACAAACTAGCCATCCTACCGGGGGAGGAGAAGACAAACTAGCCATCCTACTGGCACAAGAGAAGACAAACGAGCCATCCTACTGGGAGAGGAGAAGACAAACTAGCCATCCTACTGGGAGAGGAGAAGACAAACTGGCCATCCTACTGGGAGAGGAGAAGACAAACTGGCCATCCTACTGGGAGAGGAGAAGACAAACTAGCCGTCCCACTGGGAGAGGAGAAGACAAACTAGCCATCCTACTGGGAGAGGAGAAGACAAACTGGCCATCCTACTGGGAGAGGAGAAGACAAACTGGCCATCCTACTGGGAGAGGAGAAGACAAACTAGCCATCCTAATGGGAGAGGAGAAGACAAACTGGCCATCCTACTCCGAGAGGAGAAGACAAACTAGCCATCCTACTGGGAGAGGAGAAGAAAGACCGGCCATCTTACTGGGACAGGAGAAGACAAACTAGCCATCCTACTGGGAGAGCATAAGACAAACTGGCCATCCTACTGGGAGAGCAGAAGACAAACTAGCCATCCTACTGGGAGAGGAGAAGACAAGCTGCAACACAGCAGCTAAATATATTGTTGATGTTACAATCTGAGTGAGCACCCCGTCCACACACACACACACACACACGCCCCCCCAAACACACATACACACATACTTGTAAAACTATACTTGTGGGGCCTCGCTGATTGACTCCCATTCATTGATAGCCCTTCCCTAAACGTTAACCCTAACCTTAACCACACAAACTATACTACGCACAGAAAGTAAGGAAATGTGTGTTTGGTAGAGTATGTCTTTGTTGTAACAATGCTTCTTGGCAATAAATCTTATACCGTTGGAAAGCCTGTTTATTTCCCGTTTAAATGGCGCCACATGTGTAAGGAACATGCATTTGTGGGGTGAGCAGCAGAGCTGAGTATGTGGGTTGTGCCCATGAAACATTTGCCAAATCTTCTCTGCCAATGCCAAGCAGCTTATTTTGCTGTTGCTGTTGACTCTTGTTTTGAGCTTCTGGTACCCCAGGTGCTGACCATCAGCTGCCTGATAGAAGATTTATTGCCAAGAAGCATTGTTACAACAAACAAATAATCTACCAAACACACATTTCCTTACTTTTTGTGCCAAGTTTACATGCCTAACCCTAACCCTTACCCTAACCTTAACTTAACCCTAATTCTAACCTTAACCTTAAAACCAAGTCCTAACCCTAAAATAGTCCCTTTAACTTGGTCGATAATGGGCCCCACAGTATAGTTAAATGTGGTACACATCACGTACACACACACACACACACACACACACACAGGTTTCTTCCTTTTCTCTTCTTTCTCCTTCAACTTCAAGTAACGTTTGGACTACTAAATGTATTGTTTTTAACAACACAGCAACTTGTTTTCTTTTTTGTAGTATAGTTTGTGTGTTGTGTATCATTAAGTTGGTTGGTTGTTTGTTTTTCACAATACAGCACCTTGTTTTCTTTGTTGTAGTATAGTTTGTGTGTTGTGTATCGTATTGTTGGCTGGTTGTTTGTTTGTTTTTCATAATAAAGCAACTTGTTTTCGTTTTTGTAGTATAGTTTGTGTATATAAGATATACACACATGAAGACCAAAAGCTAAAAATAAGTTAAAAGAGATCTGGAGTACAAAATATCTACAGACATTCAGTGGGTAGCAAGGTTCAGGTGGGCCACAGCTTGTGGAAAGAAGCTGTTTTTGAGCCTGGTAGTGCGGGCTCTGAGGCTCCTGTAGCGCCTCCCAGAGCACAGGGGGGAGAACAGTCCATGGTTGGGGTGGGTGGGATCTCTGCTGATCCTCAGACCCCTTCGAAGGCAGCGTTTGTGATAAATGTCTTTTATGGCTGGGAGCTGGGTACCGGTGATATGCTGGGCCGCCTTGACGACCCGCTGCAGAGCTTTCTGGTCTACTGAGGAGCAGTTGCCGTACCACACTGACTTGCAGATGGTCAGGATGCTCTCTATGGTGCAGTGGTAGAAGTTGGTGAGAATTTTGGGGGGTAGACGGGCACTCCTCAGCCTCCTCAGGAAATGCAGGCGTTGTTGGGCCTTTTTCACAAGGGCCTGGGTGTTTAATGTCCAGGAAAGGTCCTCGCTGATGTGGACTCCAAGGAATTTAAAGCTGGAAACACGCTCCACTTCCACCCCATTGATGTGTATGGGGGAGTGGCTGCAGCTTCTAGACCTCCTGAAGTCCACAATCAGCTCCTTTGTCTTCTGCATTAAGGACAAGATTGTTGGTAGTACACCATGATGTGAGGTGCTGAATCTCGTCTCTGTAGGCCGTCTCGTCATTGTTGGTGATACGGCCAATGACTGTGGTGTCATCTGCAAACTTAACTATAACATTTGAAGGGTGAGTTGGCAGGCAGTCGTGGGTAAAGAGGGAGAAAAGGAGGGGGCTCAGAACACAGCCTTGAGGGGTACCTGTGCTGAGGGTAAGGGTGGAGGAGGAGTGGTCACCTAACCTAACAGACTGAGGTCTGTTGGTCAGGAAGTCCAGGATCCAGTTACAGAGGGAGGGGTTGAGGCCAAGGGAGAGGAGTTTGGTGGTTAGTTTGGTGGGGATGATAGTGTTGAAGGCAGAGCTGCAATCTATAAACAGCATCTAGATGTTGTTAAGTTCAAGGTGGGTCAGAGCAATGTGTAGGGCAGTGGCAATGGCATCCTCAGTAGACCTTTTGGGACGGTAGGCGAACTGATGTGGGTCGAATGTGGGGGGGATAATGTTTTTGATGTGAGCCAGAACCAGTCTTTCAAAGCACTTCATGGCAATGGGGGTGAGTGCTATGGGTCGGTAGTCATTCAGACATGTGGATGTTGGTTTCTTGGAGACAGGAATGATAGAGGTGGTCTTAAAGCATGCCGGGACTTTAGATTGGGACAGTGAGATGTTAAATACAGGTGTGAAGACTTCAGCCAGCTGGTCGGCACATTCCCAGTAGACCCAACCCGGTATGCCGTCTGGTCCGGCAGCCTTCCGTGTGTTCACTCTGTGCAGTGATTCTCTGACCTCTGCGACTGATAGAGTGAGCACCTGGTTTTCTGGGTGGCTGGGGATTTTTGTGCCTGGGTCAGTATTGTCCTTGTCGAAGCGGGCATAGAAATGATTTAGCTCGTCTGGTAGGGAGGCATCATGGACAGTGAGACCACTATTGGAGCTTTTGTCGTCTGTGATAGACTGAATGCCTTGCCACATCCACCGAGGATCAGAGTTATTGTGAAAGTGGTCCTCTATTCGTAGGGAATATTTATGTTTGGCTGTTCTGATGCCCTTTTTGAGGTTGGATCTGGCTGCGCTGTAGGCCTCACAGTTACCTGACTTGAATGCTGCATCCCGGACTTTCAGCAGCTGCCAGACCTCACTGGTCATCCAGGGTTTCTGGTTTGGAAAGGTGCGGACTGATTATTTTGCTGCGACACTCTCAGTACAAAAGTTAATGTAGGCTAGTATGGCAGATGTCTGTTCATTAATGTCTATATGGGAGCCATGGGTAGCTGAATGTGAAAAAATACTCCAGTCTGTGTTGTCAAAACAGTCCTGGAGTTCAGAGACTGCTCCTTCTGGCCGGACAGTGATTGTCTTTACTGCTGGCTTGATCCGTTTTATTAGGGGGGTTTGTAGGCTGGGACCAGGAACAGGCAGAGGGGGTCAGAATGCCCCAGATGAGGGCAGGGAGTAGCTTTGTATGAGTCCTTGATGTTTGTATAGAGATGGTCCAGGGTGTTTTGTCCCCTAGTGGGGCAGGAGACATGCTGATGGAATTTGGGCAGTACAGCCCTGAGGTTAGCCTGATTAAAGTCACCACCTATGATAAAGGCATTGTCCGGGTGTTTTGTCTGTTGTCTGCTGATGGCACATTGTAGCTGCTTCAGTGCTACCTTAGCATTAGCATGTGGGGGGATGTATACAGCGGCGATGGTAATGGCCGTTAGCTCCCTGGGCAGGTAGAAAGGCCTGCACTGAAACATAAGCAGCTCCAGATCAGCAGAGCAATGCCTCTCAACCATCTTTATATTGTTGCACCAAGAGTTACTGACATAAATACTCAAACCTCCTCCGCGGGTCTTGCCGGAGTCCGCTGTCCTGACGGCACGGAAGGCTGTGTGGCCCGCTAGCTCGACTGCCGAGTCGGCTAAGTTGCTGTTGAGCCAAGTCTCCGTAAACATCAGCAGACAGCACTTCTGCAGCCTTTTCTGAGAGGATAGCCTGAGTTTTATCTCGCCCATTTTGTTTGTCACTGTTATTACTTGTGTTGTTACAGACAGTTTGTACAACATGTTCCCTGTTATTACTTGTGTTGTTACAGTTTGCACAACATGTTCACTGTTATTACTTGTGTTGTTACAGACAGCTTGTACAACATGTTCACTGTTATTACTTGTGTTGTTACAGACAGTTTGTGCAACATGTTCACTGTTATTACTTGTGTTGTTACAGTTTGTGCAACATGTTCACTGTTATTACTTGTGTTGTTACAGACAGTTTGTACAACATGTTCACTGTTATTACTTGTGTTGTTACAGTTTGTACAACATGTTCACTGTTATTACTTGCGTTGTTACAATTTGTACAACATGTTCACTGTTATTGTGTTGTTTCAGTTTGTACAACATGTTCCCTGTTATTGTGTTGTTACAGACAGTTTGTACAACATGTTCACTGTTATTACTTGTGTTGTTACAGACAGTTTGTACAACATGTTCACTGTTATTACTTGTGTTGTTACAGTTTGTACTACATGTTCACTGTTATTACTTGTGTTGTTACAGACAGTTTGTACAACATGTTCACTGTTATTACTTGTGTTGTTACAGACAGTTTGTACAACATGTTCACTGTTATTACTTGTGTTGTTACAGACAGTTTGCACAACATGTTCCCTGTTATTACTTGTGTTGTTACAGTTTGTACAACATGTTCACTGTTATTACTTGTGCTGTTACAGACAGTTTGTACAACATGTTCACTGTTATTACTTGTGTTGTTACAGACAGTTTGTACAACATGTTCACTGTGACTTCCACTTGTTCTTGTATTGCTGCCTACATAGTTTATTTTGTTATCGTAATATGTTCCAAATAAAATCAATATCATGGTCATGCCAATATATTGAGAGAGAGAGAGAGACAGACTGACAGAGAGAGACAGACTGACAGAGAAAGAGAGAGACTGACAGAGAGAGAGGCAGACTGACAGAGAGAGAGGCAGACTGACAGAGAGAGAAACTGACAGAGAGAGAGACAGGCTGACAGAGAGACAGACTGACAGAGAGAGAGACAGACTGACAGAGAGAGAGAGAGAGCGAGAGCAACACATTGTAGCACATACAAAGACTTAAGAACAAAATTCTTCACAAAAATTAAATGTAAATTCCAAGACTTGGACACACTCTCTGACCAGACCAACATGACTTGGACACACTCTCTGACCAGATCAAAATGACTTGGACACACTCTCTGACCAGACCAACATGACCTGGACACACTCTCTGACCAGACCAAAATGACTTGGACACACTCTCTGACCAGACCAACATGACTTGGACACACTCTCTGACCAGACCAAAACGACTTGGACACACTCTCTGACCAGACCAAAATGACTTGGACACAGACACTGACCAAGACCAAAACGACTTGGACACACTCTCTGACCAGACCAAAATGACTTGGACACACTCTCTGACCAGATCAAAATGACTTGGACACACTCTCTGACCAGACCAACATGACTTGGACACACTCTCTGACCAGACCAACATGACTTGGACACACTCTCTGACCAGACCAAAATGACTTGGACACACTCTCTGACCAGACCAACATGACTTGGACACACTCTCTGACCAGACCAAAATGACTTGGACACACTCTCTGATCAGACCAAAATGACTTGGACACAGACACTGACCAAGACCAAAACGACTTGGACACACTCTCTGACCAGATCAAAATGACTTGGACACACTCTCTGACCAGACCAAAATGACTTGGACACTCTCTGACCAGACCAACATGACTTGGACACACTCTCTGATCAGACCAAAATGACTTGGACACACTCTCTGACCAGACCAACATGACTTGGACACACTCTCTGACCAGACCAAAATGACTTGGACACACTCTCTGACCAGACCAACATGCAACATGTACTTGGGGAAAATAGTGTCAGCTCATAGATGCAGCAAGATATGTCACGTCATGTCCCAGAATGAGAGACAAGCAGCACAACACATGACAGCTGTAGTCTCCTCACCACCCATGCTCCACCTTCTGATCTACTTCTGTTTCTCTATTGTTATGGTTGTGTTATTGTTTCTTTATTGATCGTTACAATGTTGTGTTGATGTTCAATATTAGTGTTATTGTGTACCATTCAAACTGTATTTTTGATGCTTTGGCAATATTGCTGTAAAACTTTCATGCCAATAAAACCCTTTGAATTGAATTGAGAGAGAGAGAGAGAGACAGAGAAAGGGAGACAGACTGACAGAGACTTTTGACTTTTAACATAACTTTTATGTATTTACATCACAGTATAAAGCTCCTCCATTCTCACCACGTCAACATTAAACCAGTAAGCTAAAAAACCAAAAACCCAGGCACCATTACTGAGGCTCAATCAAATCACACACACACACACATTTACACTACCGTTCAAAAGTTTGGGATCTGTTAGGGTTTGCACCCGACCCCAAGAGCACAAACACAGAAGGCACAATATAGCGGGACCAACAGGCTAATTTATTGAAGAGAAAACTCAGGAAGTCCACTCTCACCAGGAAACGCGAAGTCCACCTTTAAGCCGGGAACCGTGGAGTCGCCCTTTAATCCGGGAACAGTGGAGTCGCCCCTTAATCCAGGCAGGAGGGGGGGGTAAACAGGAGGATACCAAAGGAGAACGGAAAATCACAGCAACGCTGGAGTGAAGAAATCCTCTTCGTAAACGGAAAGCAGCGCACAGGGGAAGGGGAGCAACGAGGAAGGTCCAACAGAGAAATCTCCAGGGAAGATCCAGGTAAGTAAACAAACTTCGATGAGCAGGACAAGCACAAGTACTCTCCCAGGGAACGGCACGAACTAGCAACAAGCTGAGAGTGACACAGCCAGATATAGGGAGGTGATTGCCAACAGGTGAGTGGAGGGGTAACGAGGAAACAGGCATCAGGTGGAGTTGGCAGAGCTCCGGGTACGCTTACACTGCAGAGCGGGTGTGGAGCGGGGAGCCGTTGAGCCTTGGCCAAGGTTACACTGCAGAGCGGGTGTGGAGCGGCGAGACGTAACAGTACCCCCCCCCCCCTCTACGGGAGCCACCTGGCGACTGACCTGGCGCCCCCGGGTGGGCACGGTAGAAGTCGGCGAGGAGAGAGGGATCCATAATGAGCTTCCGCGAAATCCAACTGCGCTCCTCAGGTCCATAACCTGCCCAGTCCGCGAGATACTGGAACCCGCGGCCGCAGCGCCGGACTTTAAGCAGCCGGCGGACCTTCCATTGAGGATGACCATCTACAAATTCCGGAGGCGGAGGCTCAGGAACCGGGGGCATAAGAGGACTGCTGGAGACGGGCTTAACTCGAGAGACGTGGAAGACAGGATGAATGTGCATGGAGGAAGGCAGCTTCAGCCGAACAGCTGCCGGGCTCAGGACTTTCTGGACTTCAAAAGGACCAATGAAGCGGGGCGAGAGTTTCTTGTCGGTTGTCTGGAGGGGAACGTCCTTCGTGGACAGCCAGACCCTCTGTCCCTTCTTGTACTCCGGCGCAGGGGTACGTCGCCGGTCAGCCCCTCTGCGAGCGCGCTCCCCAGCCTTGAGCAGTGCTGTCCGGATGGTCCTCCAGACACGCTGACAGCGTCGCAAGTGGAGCTGTACGGAGGGAACGGCCACTTCATCCTGCTGTGGGTCGAACAGGGGAGGTTGATACCCCAGGGGTGCCTCGAATGGAGAAAGTCCAGATGCAGAGCTGACCAGGGAATTGGTGGCGTACTCTACCCACGGTAGGTAGTCACTCCAGGTGGAGGGCTTGCTGTTACATACACAACGCAACGCTGTCTCCATGCTCTGGTTTGCCCTCTCGGTCTGACCATTTGTTTGGGGGTGGTAGCCCGAAGACAGACTTACTGTGGCTCCGATGCCTTTACAAAATGCACGCCACACTTGTGAGGTGAACTGAGGACCTCTATCGGAGACTACATCTGATGGCAGGCCATGAAGCCGGAAGACATGTTGCATCAAGAGGTCCGCGGTCTCAGCAGCCGAAGGAAGTTTGGGAAGGGCTATCAGATGGACGCCCTTGCTGAAACGGTCTATGACGGTGAGAACCAGTGTTTCCCCGAGAAGGTGGTAGTCCGGAAACGAAATCCAAAGCCACGTGAGACCAGGGGCGGCTAGGAATAGGGAGTGGCTGCAACAGACCAGATGGCGCCTGGTGAGAGGCCTTGCTGCGGGCGCAAACAGTGCAGGCCGCTACAAAGCTCTTGACATCCTCCCGCATAGTTGGCCACCAGAAGCGCCGAGCGATGAACGACTGGGTACGACTAACTCCTGGGTGACAGGAGAAACGACTGCTATGACCCCACTGAAGAACTCGAGACCGAACAGCATCTGGGACGAAGAGGCGACGGGGTGGCACGTTACTCGGAGCGGGTTGAGCACGTTGGGCAGTGCGAACAGCCGACTCAAGACCAAAAGTGACCACACCGACCACTCTAGCCGCAGGGAGGATGGGTTCAGGCTCTTCAAACGCGCCTTCCTTCGGGTGTAGCCGAGACAGGATGTCAGCCTTTACGTTGCGTGTCCCAGGACGGTAAGTCAGAACATAGTTGAAACGACTAAAGGAAGCCAGCCCACCGAGCCTGACGACTGTTGAGACGTTTGGCTGCCCTCAGGTGAGTCAAGTTCTTGTGGTCCGTCCAGATGAGAAACGGGTGCTCAGCGCCCTCGAGCCAGTGGCGCCATTCCTCCAGAGCAGCCACTACAGCCAGTAACTCCCGGTTTCCAACGTCATAATTCTGCTCGGCCGGCAGAAATCGGCGGGAGAAAAAGGCGCAAGGATGGAGTTTCTGGTCCTCAGCCGACCGCTGGGAGAGCACCCCCCCTAAGCCTGAATCCGAGGCATCAACCTCTACCACGAATTGTCTCTTGGGGTCAGGATGGAGCAGCACTGGGGCCGAGGTGAACCTTGTCTTGAGGACTTGGAAAGCAGAGCTGGCAGCAGGAGACCAGATGAAGGGTTTGGCTGGGGAGGTCAACGCAGCAAGCGGTTCTGCCAGCTGGCTGTAGTTGCGAATGAATCTCCGGTAGAAATTTGCGAACCCTAGAAAACTCTGCAGCTCCTTACGGTTGGTAGGTTCCGGCCAGTCCACCACTGTCTGGACCTTGCGGGGATCTGCTCTGGTCCGTCCCTTCTCTACGATGAATCCCAAGTAATCCACAGAGGGGGAGTGAAACAGGCACTTCTCCGCCTTGACGTAGAGTTGGTTCTGGAGGAGGCGCTCCAGTACCCTGCGAACATGCTGGACGTGTTCCTCAAGAGACTGGGAGAAAATGAGGATGTCGTCCAGGTAAACGACGACAAACACATCCAACATGTCACGGAGTACGTCGTTCATAAACGCCTGAAACACTGCTGGTGCGTTTGTGAGTCCGAACGGCATCACCAAGTACTCATAGTGGCCTCGGGGTGTTTTGAAGGCGGTCTTCCACTCATCGCCTTCCCTGATTCGCACGAGGTGGTAAGCGCTCCTCAGGTCTAGCTTGGTGAAGATGGTCGCCTGTGAGAGAGGCTCAAAAGTCGAACTCATAAGTGGAAGCGGGTACTTGTTCTTAATGGTGATTGCGTTCAGTTGCCGGTAGTCAATACAAGGTCGAAGTCCCCCGTCCTTCTTCTTCACAAAAAAGAACCCTGCAGCAACAGAGGAAGACGAGGGCTTGATGAGACCTGCAGCAAGGGACTCGGTGATGTACTCATCCATGGCCGCCTTCTCAGGGAGTGACAAGTTGTAGAGGCGGCTACTGGGAAGAGTAGCCCCAGGACGGAGATCAATGGCGCAATCATACGGGCGGTGAGGCGGGAGTGACTTAGCACGGGTCTTGCTAAATACCTCACCAAGGTCATGATACACAGGGGGCACGGAGGAGAGATCAGGAGGCAGGGGAGTAGGCGAGCTCAAAGGCGTAGCACTAGGAGCTGCACGAAGGCATTGGGCATGGCAAGTAGAGCCCCATCCAAGGACTGTGCCTGTGGACCAAGAGATGTGGGGTTCATGGTGTCTGAGCCAGGGGCGTCCCAAGATAACTGGATTAAGCGGGGAACGTATGATGTAAAATTGCATTGTCTCTGTGTGGTTACCTGCAACGGTGAGTGTAACGGGGACGGTCCGCTGTGTGATACAGGCTAATCTCCGGTCATCCAAGGCAAACGCATCAATGGGGGTCCCAAGAGACTCAAGGGGAATGTCTGCCTGCGAGGCAAAGTCAAGGTCCATAAAACTATCATCTGCTCCGGAATCAATCAGGGCTCCAAGGGAAAGTCTCTGGCCCGCCCAGACTAAAGCAATAGGAACAAGATGGCCGCGAGATTCGGACCCACGGGAGAAGGAAAGGCGGCTTACTAGGATCTCCCTTGGTCCTGGTAAGCCTAATCTTTTGGCCGTGAGGGACAGTCGCGGAGTCGGTGCCCCTTAAGACCACAGTACAGGCAAAGACCTGCCTTGAATCGGCTCTCCCGTTCAGCAGGAGTAAGTCTAGCACGTCCTACCTCCATCCGCTCTTCTACATCCCCAGGTGGCGTTGTCGCGAAAGAGTCAGAGGAGGGATTGGCCGGGGAAACGGGAACAGCGGTTCGGTCTGACGCAGAGGTAGTTCTGGGATTGAAGGAAGTTCCACGCAAGGCCTTCTCACGCTTTCTCTCCCGGATACGTCCATCAATGCGGATAGCGAGAGCAATGAGGTCATCCAGAGATGAGGGTTCTTCTCGGGTGGCAAGTTGATCCTTCACCGCCTCGCTCAATCCTCTACGAAAAGTGGCACGCAGGGCCTGGTCATTCCATCCGCTCTCAGCGGCAGCCAGGCGGAAGTCGACGGAGTAATCTGTGACGCTGGCGCCGCCCTGCTGGATGTTATTCAGTCGTGAGTCAGAATCCCGACCGCTTACCGGATGGTGGAAAACCTTACGTAGCTCTGCGACAAAGTCTCTATAAGAGTTACAGTAGCTGGCCCCCATGGACCAAGAAGACGTAGCCCACTGCGCTGCTCGACCACTGAGCAGGTTGGTCACGTAAGCGATCTTAACAGCATCACTGGAGAACACGGTGGGCTGGTGTGTGAAAACAAGCTCACACTGCATAATGAAGGTAGAGCAAGTTTCAAAGTTACCGTCAAATGGGCGTGGACTGGTAATGATGGTTCCACGGGGTAAATAAAAAGGAACCGGAGGATCTACTGGAGCGGCGGCCACAGGGGGCGCACTTGCTGGCGGTACAGGCTGGTTCAGCTGCTGGTTGGCAAGAGCTGCTGAAATGGTCTGCAGTTGTTGCATGATCTCTGCCTGCTGACTCGCCATCGCCGCCTGCTGGACAGCTAAAGCTTCCACAGAAGCTTGCAGGGGTTGAACTTGAGACTGGAGACCCTGCACAGCAACCGAAGCCTCTTGTAATTGCTGGGAATGGGCGTTGGTAATCTGAATTTGTTTTACTAGGGCTGCTTGCACCGGATTGGCTGTGGGTGTGCCGTCTGTGCTGGCTGGGGTCGTCATGGCCAGTTTGTACTGTTAGGGTTTGCACCCGACCCCAAGAGCACAAACACAGAAGGCACAATATAGCGGGACCAACAGGCTAATTTATTGAAGAGAAAACTCAGGAAGTCCACTCTCACCAGGAAACGCGAAGTCCACCTTTAAGCCGGGAACCGTGGAGTCGCCCCTTAATCCAGGCAGGAGGGGGGGGTAAACAGGAGGATACCAAAGGAGAACGGAAAATCACAGCAACGCTGGAGTGAAGAAATCCTCTTCGTAAACGGAAAGCAGCGCACAGGGGAAGGGGAGCAACGAGGAAGGTCCAACAGAGAAATCTCCAGGGAAGATCCAGGTAAGTAAACAAACTTCGATGAGCAGGACAAGCACAAGTACTCTCCCAGGGAACGGCACGAACTGGCAACAAGTTGAGAGTGACACAGCCAGATATAGGGAGGTGATTGCCAACAGGTGAGTGGAGGGGTAACGAGGAAACAGGCATCAGGTGGAGTTGGCAGAGCTCCGGGTACGCTTACACTGCAGAGCGGGTGTGGAGCGGGGAGACGTTGAGCCTTGGCCAAGGTTACACTGCAGAGCGGGTGTGGAGCGGCGAGACGTAACAGGATCACATTGAAATGTCCATATTTTTGAAGGAAAAGCACTGTACTGTTCAATGAAGATAACTTTAAACTAGTCTTAACTTTAAAGAAATACGCTCTATACATTGCTAATGTGGTAAATGACTATTGTAGCTGCAAATGTCTGGTTTTTTGGTGCAATATCTACATAGGTGTATAGAGGCCCATTTCAAGCAACTATCACTCCAGTGTTCTAATGGTACAATGTGTTTGCTCATTGGCTCAGAAGGCTAATTGATGATTAGAAAACCCTTGTGCAATCATGTTCACACATCCAAAAACAGTTTAGCTCGTTACAGAAGCTACAAAACTGACCTTCCTTTGAGCAGATTGAGTTTCTGGAGCATCACATTTGTGGGGTCAATTAAACGCTCAAAATGGCCAGAAAAAGAGAACTTTCATCTGAAACTCGACAGTCTATTCTTGTTCTTAGAAATGAAGGCTATTCCATGCGAGAAATTGCTAAGAAATTGAAGATTTCCTACACCGGTATGTACTACTCCCTTCAGAGGACAGCACAAACAGGCTCTAACCAGAGTAGAAAAAGAAGTGGGAGGCCGCGTTGCACAACTGAGCAAGAAGATAAGTACATTAGAGTCTCTAGTTTGAGAAACAGACGCCTCACAGGTCCCCAACTGGCATCTTCATTAAATAGTACCCGCAAACACCAGTGTCAACATCTACAGTGAAGAGGCGGCTGCGGGATTCTGGGCTTCAGGGCAGAGTGGCAAAGAAAAAGCCATATCTGAGACTGACCAATAAAAGAAAAAGATTAAGATGGGCAAAAGAACACAGACATTGGACAGAGGAAGACTGGAAAAAAGTGTTGTGGACAGATGAATCCAAGTTTGAGGTGTTTGGATCACAAAGAAGAACGTTTGTGAGACGCAGAACAAATAAAAAGATGCTGGAAGAATGCCTGACGCCATCTGTTAAGCACGGTGGAGGTAATGTGATGGTCTGGGGTTGCTTTGGTGCTGGTAAGGTGGGAGATTTGTACAGGGTAAAAGGGATTCTGAATAAGGAAGGCTATCACTCCATTTTGCAACGCCATGCCATACCCAGTGGACAGCGCTTGATTGGAGCCAATTTCATCCTACAACAGGACAATGACCCTAAACACACCTCCAAATTGTGCAAGAACTATTTAGAGCAGAAGCAGGCAGCTGGTATTCTATCGGTAATGGAGTGGCCAGCGCAGTCACCAGATCTGAACCCCATTGAGCTGTTGTGGGAGCAGCTTGACCGTATGGTACGCAAGAAGTGCCCATCCAACCAATCCAACTTGTGGGAGCTGCTTCTGGAAGCGTGGGGTGCAATTTCTCCAGATTACCTCAACAAATTAACAGCTAGAATGCCAAAGGTCTGCAATGCTGTAATTGCTGCAAATGGAGGATTCTTTGACAAAAGCAAAGTTTGATGTAAAAAAAATCTTATTTCAAATACAAATCATTATTTCTAACCTTGTCAATGTCTTGACTCTATTTTCTATTCATTTCACATCATATGGTGGTGAATAAGTGTGACTTTTCATGGAAAACACAAAATTGTTTGGGTGATCCCAAACTTTTGAACGGTAGTGTATACTATACAATCGACACGACATATAACAAACACATCTCACAGTAAAAACAGATGGTCCATCACAGATGTGTGTGGAACACAAGTTGTGTGGAAGTTGTGTGGAACACAACAAGAGTGACCCGCACCAGTCAACGGTTCAATAAACATGTCCGTCTGTTCCACAAAACTGTGGAGAGGATTTCACAGGGTGTACACAAAAGAGCTACTGGTCACCAGTCCTTTAGAAGGGCTAAATCTCCCTTCTCAGGCAGCAGAGAGAGAACTGCACGCCTACAGGAAACCGGAAGTGTCCCTTTCTCAAAGCACGCTGTAAAAAAGTCCAGAAGATCCTTTCTCACAACACTCCAGAAGTGCTCAAAAAAGTTGGATGGCAGGTCTTCCAGTCCTGGAGTCTTGCCCTCCGCCATCTGAGACACAGCAGCAGGCAGTTCATCCAGAGTCATGTCCAAGCACCGTGTGTCCTGCTCTGCTGGACCCAGCTCAGGAACGCCCTGTAGAAGCTCCACAGCAGAGTACACATCACAGCCCTCTGCCCTGAACAAGTCTGTGTAGAAGTCCACTGCATGTTTCCTCATCTCAGTAGGATCTGTGGTCACCTGTCAATCAGGGATACGAAGACACACCATCTGGCTTGTTTGAACCACTGACTTCTCTAAAGTAGAGAAGAAAGCATTTGGTGCATCCATGTCGTGGAGTCCAGTGAAGCATGCTCGGACTAAAGCTCCTGCAGCTCTGTCTCGCAGGAAGGGGTCCAGCTGCTGCCTTTTACAATGTATGAGAGCGTCATTCTGGTGATCAAAATATGAGCCAGAAACATCTTCCAGGTCACCATCCAACACACCCTAAAGGAATAATGCCCCTCAATCCATCTTGCAACATGGCAAAAAGCCCTCCACACTCAGAGCCGTTGTCTGGTGCATAAACACTAATAAAAGTAAACATAAACTCCTCCACTTCAGCTGTCACCATTAGGACCCCGCCCTTCTCTGTGCTGGACAACATGGCTGCATGTAAGGCAGAAGAAAACAAAATGGCAACTCCTGCATTAAAATGTGTGCCATGGCTAAGGACATACTGCCCTGCCCACCTTAAGCCCCAGTCGATTGCTTTTGTGTTGTCACTGTGTGTTCCTTGTAGAAAACCACACCCAGCCTCTTCTGCTTGGGAGGAGAAGACAGACCAGCCAGTAAGAAACCAGACAGAAGAGGACAGCTGAGAAGAAACACCAAGTGTTGTGTGGTCATGGTGCATCTGACCTGAGATCCATCTTCTTCACCATGTCTGCTATAGGCACCTTCACATCTCTCCTTAGACCAGGGACATGCTTCTCTAGACGGTAACGTTTCCTGCTATCCAGCACATCCAACCCCGAATCCTGCCGCAGCATAGTAACTGATCAACCCCACATCCTGCCACAGCGTAGTAACTGACCAACCCCACATCCTGCTGCAGTGTAGCAACTGACCAACCCAACATCCATAGTAACTGACCGAATGAATTTGTCAGCGTAAGGAAATCCTTGACATTAACCGATTTGCCATATGTCTCATCTAGAAACCTGTTAATCTCCTCCTGTGAGCATAAGTTTACAGACTGAGAATCACTGTCCGCTACAGACACACTATCAGAATCAGCTTCAGATTCACACTCCATAGCAGTCACATTGTCACGCCAAGCAGCAGGCTTCATCACCCACTCCTCTGCCCCACTGTCCATGTCAACCTGCAGCTTCTCTGCCCCCTGTACTGAAACCTGCTCTGACCTCCCCATGTCGTCTTCCCTCTGCACTGTCCTGACCACAGGGTCAGCCTCCACCCCCCCTGCTAAGTTATCCGTACACACAGAGCCGCACGCACCGGCGGCCCTGACCACGGAGCCACCAGCCTCACTTTGCACAGGGGGAGCAGCCTTGGGCAGCGTCTGCCGCCCGCTGCCTTCCTCCCCATTGTCAGCCGCAGCGGCCCATTGCTCGCCGCCATCAGCCACATCGGCTGCAGCGGCCCACTCCCTACTGCTCCCCTCCCCGCTGTCACACACATCAGCCGCAGCTGACCCCACTGCGTGCCGTCTA
Organism: Lampris incognitus; assembly: GCF_029633865.1. Lineage (NCBI taxonomy): Eukaryota > Metazoa > Chordata > Actinopteri > Lampriformes > Lampridae > Lampris > Lampris incognitus. Next base: position 748,178 of record NC_079221.1, read on the forward strand.
TGTGGAGAAGCAATCCGCTTGTGACCCACATCTCCACACTCAAAACACTTCATAGTCCCGGAGCCAGCATACACCATGTAGAAACCCTCCTCGCGCTTGACACGGAAAGACACGTTCAGTGTTTGGGTCGGAGAGTCCAAGTACATGAACACGTGTCTCCTCAGAGACTGAACATGCGTCAGTCTGGTGTCCTCACACCCCAGATTCACCGTCCGGAACCCACTTACAAGCTTCCCGAAGCGCCTCAGTTGGTGCGCCAGCGCCTCGTTGGAGATATAAGGAGAAATTCAAGACACGGTGATCCGGGTGGAGGGCACCGCCAGCGGGGAAATGAGTGTAAACTCATCGTTTACCAGCAAGCCGTTTTCTATCAGCTAGTAGACCAAACCCTGTTCCTTCAAAAATATAACCACTGCTTTATTCATTCATGAGGCAAAAGAGATGTTTCCATGCCCCACCTGTTCTCCTACCGCCAACACCACCTGCTCCACTGTGGTACTGGGCTACAGTGCTATCCTCGCTCCGCGCCTCCAAGACAGGGACGGCATCTCAGAGGACGCCATGCCCGGCACAGCTAACCGTCCACCAAAAACAATGACCAAACACACACCAAACTACAACAAGAACAACCACAACTACAAAACAATCATACAATAAACACAGTAGGAAAAAAATAGAGGAAAATCACAGATTCTCCGCCAAACTCACCATCCCCTCACCACCAAACTCCAGGATGCAGTGCAGAGAGAGAGACAGACTGACTGACTGACAGAGAGACAGACTGACAGAGACAGACTGACTGACGGACAGAGAGACTGACTGACAGAGAGAGACAGACTGACAGAGACAGACTGACTGACAGAGAGACAGACGGACAGAGAGACTGACTGACAGAGAGACTGACTGACAGAGAGACAGACTGACAGAGAGAGACAGACTGTCAGAGAGAGACAGACTGACCGACAGAGAGACTGACTGACAGAGAGACTGACTGACAGAGAGACAGACTGACAGAGAGAGACAGATGGACAGAGAGACTGACTGACAGAGAGACAGACTGACAGAGAGACTGACTGACAGAGAGACTGACTGACAGAGAGAGACAGACTGACAGAGAGAGACAGACTGACTGACAGACAGAGAGACAGACTGACAGAGAGAGACAGACTGACAGAGAGAGAGAGACAGACCGACAGACAGACCACTGCGCTTCAAAGCCCCATCATAGCAGGATGAATTTCAGGATCTGACAAACACACCCAGATTTGTCTGGCTATGCAAATTAGCTTCGGGCTAAACTCCCAGTGTGGAAACCTTGCTGAGTGTGTGAAAGTGAAAATGTGAGTGATACAAGGATTGAGTAGAGTAGCAAGGGGATAAAGAAAGAGAGAGAGAGAGAGAGAGAGAGAGAGAGAGAGAGAGAGAGAGAGAGAGAGAGAGAGAGAGAGTGAAAGAGAGAGAGAGAGAGCTGGAGAGAGAGAGTGAAAGAGAGAGAGAGCTGGAGAGAGAGAGCAAAAAGGAGAAAAGAAAGAGACGGAGTGCTTGATAGAGAGATACACAGTGAATTAGAGACACAGAGAGAGCATTTCAGATTCCCAAGAACAGTTGGCCCCTGATTTAATATTTTGACTGGCATTCCACATAATTTCACCTCACTCAGATCTCATTAATTACAGCACAGCATCTGCCAACATCATGGTTACCAGGACAGCCAAGCCCAGGCGTTCATTTCCAGGCTGTATTCCTGTGGTGAGTGAGTTTGTTTCATTATCAGTCGATGGGAGGACAGGGTACTGTAGTGCTTTCATATGTTCTGCAGATAGCAGATAAATATTGATCTTTGCTGCTTTAGTTGAGGGCTGAGAACTAGAATCCCAGAAGATTTCCATGCAAACAAATGTTCTTTTTAATTCTGTTGCTGGCCTATTTAAGACAACAGCAAAACCACAAAAAGGCATATCATGAATTCTTTTGTAGTTGCTCATTTTAATGTTTAATGTCTGGCAAGAATTTCTCAGGAAAAATAAGGTGCACAACATTTTAGGTCTTGACCATAGTGGCCCGACAGGGAGGGATAAGACAAGAAGCAGCAAGTAGAAACAACAACATCGATCACTGAAACCCAGGTTCAACCATGCTTTTCACTGGGCGGTGGGAAGGTGAGGACATAACGTTACTGGCAACTCTGTTTCACTTCTTACGGCTCTCTGGGCTTTAGAAGAAGAAGAAGAAGAAGAAGAAGAAGAAGAAGAAGCCACTTTATTTTGTCACTGTATTCTTACAATGAAGTTGTCTTCTGCATGTCACCATCCTATTGCACAGGAGCAGTGGGCAGCTGCAGCACCCGGGGACCAACTCCACTTCTTCTTTCCATTGCCTTGCTCAAGGGCACAGGCAGGAGTATTAACCCTAACATGCATGTCTTTTGATGGTGGGATTTTGAGTTACTGCAGTCAAACCCCAGTGCAATTACAGGTATCAACACAGGTGTCAGTAAGTTTAAAAAAAAGACCTTCAAGATTGTAGCTTTACACCACCTGCCCTCTGGGGCAGGATAACAACGCAATAAACACTCATACAACAATAAGTCGCGAATCCTGACAGTCAAATGCCATCATTATCGAACTGTTCTAAATGCTCAACTGTCTCCATGTCATGTCTGTCATGTGGTCATTTACATGTCATTCCAGTAGAGGTCACTAGGGCTCTTCCTGCTGAGTAAAACAGAACAGCTGGACATTTTCAAAGATGAATGTGAAATTCATTCATTCCAAATTGATAAACCTGGGTCCCAACACTGCATAATGGGCAAAATCTATTGTTGGCTATCAGACATAGGCTGGACTTGAAATTCCCCCTACCTTTCGAGTCAGTGGCACTTCTATGGGTACGGGCACCAGCTCTGCCAAGAGACAGCCGTAGAACGCCACCATGAACATCACTGGATCATTGTTGGGAAATACAAGCGCAACCTGCGGGAATACAAGGGTTAATAAAATTCATACAGGCATTCCTGAATTATCTGAACAGTGAAAGAAATAATGTTTTCATCCTTTTAGAACAACGCCATACAACAGTTAGCTGTCAGTGCATACATTTCATAATAGGCAATATTCAGTATCAAGAAGAGTCTTTCGCCTTGATTCTGGATAGCCTCCTTTGTCCTAAAAGTGTGCAGACTCCATGCCTCTTCGTGATAAACTGGTTTCTCTATGTAGTACTGCACAGTGACAGTCTCTTATTACCGACTGCAGAGATGGAAGAATGCAAAGGTAGCAAGATGGAGAACAAACATCACAAGCCTTATCCAAACCTGCTGATTAACATCAGTAATCTGCCGGATCGTCCTACGACTAAGGTACAAAACACAGTTATTATCAGCGTTTGAGGTAGTTTCATTTTAAACATACAGTTGAGAATAATAATTCTGAACCATACCTTACTTTACCTTAACGAAAAAAAATCTTCATCTCTCCAGCTGATTTTTAGTTCTATCTGCAAATTTCTTTTTCCAGCACTCATCCTGGGGCACAACTTGATGAATCTGGTCCTGAAGCTCTCTATTTTCAGCTGTATGCAATGCTCTCATTTTTGTATTGGAGACTTATTCTACTAGAGAACTTGTCTGAAGTAGCTCAGGCGAGCTGATGTAATGACGTTCACAAGGTGTGTGTTTGTTATACTGTATGCACAGTAATATCTAGAGGACTTACTGTTGTATGTAGTGATATCTAGAGGACTTACTACAGTATGCACAGTAATATCTAGAGGACTTACTGCTGCATGTATAGTAATATCTAGAGGACTTACTGCTGCATGTATAGTAATATCTAGAGGACTTACTGCTGCATGTACAGTCATATCTAGAGGACTTACTGCTGTATGTACAGTAATATCTAGAGGACTTACTGTTGTATGTACAGTGATATCTAGAGGACTTACTACTGTATGTACAGTAATATCTAGAGGACTTACTGCTGCATGTACAGTAATATCTAGAAGACGTACTACTGTACGTACAGTAATATCTAGAAGACTTATTGCTGTATGTACAGTGATATCTAGAGGACTTACTACTGTATGTACAGTAATATCGAGAGGACTTACTACTGTATGTACAGTGATATCTAGAGGACTTACTACTGTATGTACAGTGATATCGAGAGGACTTACTGCTGCATGTACAGTAATATCTAGAAGACTTACTACTGTATGTACAGTAATATCTAGAGGACTTACTGCTGTATGTACAGTGATATCTAGAGGACTTACTACTGTATGCACAGTAATATCTAGAGGACTTACTGCTGTATGTACAGTAATATCTAGAGGACTTACTACTGTATGCACAGTAATATCTAGAGGACTTACTGCTGTATGTACAGTAATATCTAGAGGACTTACCCTATCTCCAGGAAGAAGAAGAGGTTCATTTCGGGTGCTCAGCTTGTTCAGAAGTGTATAGGCCAGTTTCTGACTGCGGGTCCATAATTTACCTAGAGAGGGGTGTACACGCACCATTGTAACTCTGACCTACCTGATAACCGTATTGATCAGAGGTATTAGTGAACAGCAACATGAACAACACGTTAAACATCATATTACAATAAGGATGGTCGAGTCTTACACACATCTTTTGATTTTTTAATCAAATCAGTTTTGGGTTTTTTTTGGGAAAATTTTCCCCCCTTTTCTCCCCAATTGTATCCGGTCAATTACCCCACTCTTCTGAGCCGTCCCGGTTGCTGCTCCACCCCCTCTGTCGATCTGGGGAGGGCTGCAGACTACCACATGTCTCCTCCAATACATGTGGAGTCACCAGCCGCTTCTTTTCACCTGACAGTGAGGAGTTTCACCAGGGGGACGTAGCACGCGGGAGGATCACGCCATTCCTCCCAGTTCCCCCTCCCCCATGAACAGGCGCCCCGACCGACTGGAGGAGGCGCTAGTGAAGCGACCAGGACACATACCCACATCCGGCTTCCCACCTGCAGACACGGCCAATTGTGTCTGTAGGGACACCCGACCAATACAGAGGCAACACAGGGATTCGAACTGGTGATCCCCGTGTTGGTAGGCAATGGAATAGACCACTACACTACCCGGACACCTGTCTGATATACATTTTTTGATTTTGCAATCAAATCAGTTTTGCAGTACGTTGAGGGAGCAGGACATAAATGATTCATGTCCTCTTCGTTGACATTTCTCGCCCAGTCCTCTCGGACACAGGCTGATACCTACCATAGGTCAGCGTGTATACAGGCTTGCCCGCGTTGTCCAGTGCTGTTAGACAAGGGGTCTTGGGTTGGGTGGTGCCCCAGCGCTGTAAGGCTGCCAGCAGGGATGGAGGCCAATTTGTGACCACACCAAGAGGCTCTCCCTCCAGGGGGTTCATCTGTTGGCCCTCTGGCTTTGGCTGGTTGGGATCTGGTTGCTGGACTAAAGACACAGAAGAAGGGGAGGAAGAAGGCCAAGATCTCACCTGATTCATTGAAAGGGAACCCCTCTGATGAAGGTTCAACTCAATTCAGATGAGAGAAGGAGCTACCGCTGCATTGTCTCATTGCAGATGCATTCAGCCATCAAATTAATTGGTTGCATTTACCCATGAGCTGATAACACAAGCAGAAAACTTACATGTTGTTTGGGTTCTTTGTTTTGTTTTGTTTTTTTTGGTAGCTCTCTGTCAAGCTCTTTCAATGAAATCTTTTCTCAGCGAATCAAAACCAAACAATATGTTGTAATGGTACAACAGATAGCCAAGTATAATGGCTTCATTTCAGTTCTTCAGTCAAGCAACAGAGAATAACAGGATTACAGGAATTGATGATTAAAATGTTTCCTGGCAACAACATGTTCCGTTGTAAATGATAAAAGCTACTGTACAGCATCTTGTACAGTGTTACCCACCAGAACAGCTCCAACCTTCACCGCGTGCATGTGTGTTAAATTTTCTACTTATGCAGATGTACATATTGACGAAAAAACAATCACCTCATAATGAAATATGGGCTATTGTGGATAAGATACAACCTCATTACAGGGAGGTGAGGAAGAGGTTGAGAGATAAAAAGCAACGGAGGAAGAGGTGTTGCTGTCACAGACATAGCCACTGAAGAAACCTTTACTCATGCCTGAATTCTTTTTGTCTGCCCAGTAACTGCTTCGCCCTCTTTCTCGCTCCCTCTATCCATCTCGGAGTAGCTCAGCCTCACCCGTCTCAAGAGGAGCTACACTTTATTGACAGGCAGAAGTTTGTCTCTCAATACTTCCCGCCCCTCTCTGAAGAAATCTCCTTCGTGACATGCTCAAACTGATGCACCAGCATCCCATTGCATGTACTGCACCCCCCCCCCCCCAGAGAAAGCTGCAGCTGACAGGGGAAAAGAAGTAGTCAGCGGCTCCATGTGTATCCTCCAATGCATGTAGATCCACTGACTACTTATGTGGTAGTCTGAACTCTCCCCAACTTCCCCAACTCCCCCAGGGGTCATGCAATGGTAGGAACTTGGGAGAACAGGGAGTTGTCATGCCACGTTGGGGAGAAAAAAAACCTTGTTGCTGTCCCTCCATGACCGTTTTCCCCTCACCCTCTTGTCTTTTTTTTTTTGTAGAATTTTTCTGCCCTTTTTCTCCCTAATTGAACTTGGCCAATTACCCCACTCTTCTGAGCCATCCCAGTCGCTGCTCCACCCCCTCTGCTGATCCAGGGAGGGCTGCAGACTACCACATGTCTCCTCCCATACATGTGGAGTCACCAGCTGCTCCTTTTCACCTGACAGTGAGGAGTTTCACCAGGGGGACGTAGCGCGTGGGAGGATCACGCTATTCCCCCCAGTTCCCCCTCCCCCCTGACCAGGTGCCCCAACTGACCAGAGGAGGCGCTAGTACAGCGACCAGGACACATACCCACATCCAGCTTCCCACTTGCAAACACGGCCAATTGTGTTTGTAGGGACGCCCGACCAAGCCGAAGGTAACACAGGGATTTGAACCAGCGATCCCTGTGTTGGTAGGCAGCGGAATAGACTGCTACGCTACCCAGACGCCTCTACCATCTTGTTTTTATCCTCCAATCCCTGACTCCTGGTGAGTTCCACAGATGCTATGCCACATCGGCCAGGTGTATCTGAGCGGGATGACAAAGCATCATCAGACACAGAGAGCGGACTGTCTGCCCCATCTGGCCACCGCAGGCTAAGGGCACCGTGGGCTAAGGGCACCGCGGGCTAAGGGCACCGTGGACTAAGGGCACCGCGGGCTAAGGGCACCGTGGGCGAAGGGCACTGCAGGCTAAGGGCACCGTGGGCTAAGGGCACCGCAGGCTAAGGGCACTGCAGGCTAAGGGCACCGTGGGCTAAGGGCACCGTGGGCTAAGGGCACCACGGGCTAAGGGCACCGTGGGCTAAGGGCACTGCAGACTAAGGGCACCGTGGGCTAAGGGCACCGCGGGCTAAGGGCACCGTGGGCTAAGGGCACCGCGGGCTAAGGGCACCGTGGGCTAAGGGCACCGTGGGCTAAGGGCACCGCAGGCTAAGCGCACCGCGGGCTAAGGGCACTGTGGGCTAAGGGCACCATGAGCTAAGGAGACTGCTGTGGTTGTCATGCTACAGTGCCAGCCACAGAGCTGGGGAAGCAACACAAATACCTGCTGATGTGCTGCTATTCCTGCTGTTTGTTTACTTTCACACTGTTTACTCAGCATGGCTGGTTAACACCCGTACTCCTCCCAAACCCCCACCCACCCCACACTGGGCTGGCTAGAATGGAGGAAATGGTTAGAGGGCGAGACCACAGCGGTTGGCAGTGGCTGTGTGTGTATGTGTATACATACATATGTGAGTATTACCACCATGTTTCCTGTCCACTCCCTTAGTGCATGTGGTGGTCCTGGCTCCACCAAGACAGGAAAAAAAACAAACAACCACTGATCTAAAAGTGTACCTGAGTGTGTGACCACTAGGTGTGGTGTGGTGAAGTCACGCTGTCCCTCTAACTGAGCTCCAGCAGGCTTGTGATGAGTCAAACAGAGATAACACTCTCCTTAGCAAAACAGTCAAGTTGACCAAATCATTTGCCTTGACTAAACAGCAGGCGCTCTTATTTTTAAATACAGCACCTGGCCTCTAGAGCCTCTGACTGCTATTGCTGAACAGACCACATGAGGAAAGTCAGTTGAGTTGGATTTCAGTAAACTGGTTGGGAGATGGGTCTCCAGCTAGGTCTCTGAAGCCAACTTACCATCCAAAAGCTCCTCAAAGTCATCGACGAAGAACTCTCGCAGCGGTGGACGCTTTGGTCTCTTCAGGGTGTTCAGCAGCTGTTGGATTTTGGAGGAAACACGACTGTTGACGGGGACACCTATAAATTGGACCGGGGCAGAAGGAGGGAGTGAGATGGAGGGTAAGAAAGATGGCGATGTGACAGAAAGACAGAGAAAAAGCCAGGTGGGAGATACGAGGAGAGAAGTGGATGGAAGTGCCCAGAGAAGAGGTGGGAGGGAGAGGGTAACGTAATAAGAAAGGATATGATGACAGATGAAAACGGAGGAAACAGAGGATGGAAAGGGAGAGGGGGAGAGAGAGAAACAGAGTGAGGAAAAGGTGAAAATGGACAGGTTGTTTGATAGGTAGAGAGGGTACAGGGTAAGATGGGATGTATGAGACAAGATAAGAAAAGACAGGAGAGAAGGTCACTGACATGTACTAGCAGGACAAAAAAGACCACGAGCTGTCAATCAAAATGTGGCTAGATGACCTCTACAGTCACCTAGAGGTCAAAGGTTACAGGCTGTCACTGAGTTCTCTCACTGGAGCCACCTAACACAACCCCAAAGGCAAGGCTATGAAAAGAGGAGAGCAGTCTGTTGCCTAGCAACAAGAGGTCCTCTCTCTAGACAACACATAAGTGATTCATGAGGTGACCCGAAGGTGCCCGTTTAAAATATTCCTAAATGAGCTTTGCAGTAGCCTAATCATCAACTCAGCTTAACTCCGTTCAAAACCTTTGTTCATCAACAAGAAAATACTCAACGAACAAAATCACAAACACACAAATCTTTGCAAGGACAAAAAAGAGAAAGAGGGAGTGAGTGACAGAGAGAAAGAGCAGACCGGCACAGCAGATGACATGGCCGATCTTAATGTGTCTGTCTCCTTGAGAGACAGAAAGCTTGGGTGAGAGACAGGCAGACTGAGAGAGAGCGAAAGAAATGACAGATTGAAGGAAGGGAGAGGGGAGGTGTTGTACAGCCAGCGTTTCCTCAGAAGATATAGGACATAGGCTATTTGTGGACTCAAATCACACATCTCCTGGATATCCATCTCTGCTATGAGCTCATAGTTGGGGGGGGGGGTAGGTCTGGCAGTAGACTCAGATATTCCAGTTGACCACAGGAGACGAAGGCCACAGCTGCATCCAGCCTGCTTGGTCTGACCTATAATAAGGCTGTCTCAGACATGCTCTGCCCCCTCATCCGAGAACCAAGCAGTAAGAGTGGGCGTCTGGAGGGCAAAGCGTCAGCACAACACCTGATGGGCCAATTGGGGCACCCCAGACACATCTGAGGACACAGACCTCCCCCGCTAAAGAGCCCCATTCATCAATATTAAAGTCAACCAGGCCTCTGTATAATGGGGCGTCACATGTGTAATGATTGGAATTAACATAGCCATTAACATATTCAGATTTCATTATCTATCCCTCTACAAGCTAAAATTACTGGGAACTGATCCTCATATAAACTGGGAAAAATTATCTGTGCTTTGGCAATGATAAAAATGTCAATGATTCTGTGTAGCAAATATATGTGATAGTCCTTACATTATATACAGAAAATGATCAGATATGCATTTAGCAGCAAACTGAAACAACTGAAATGATGGAGCTGACAACTCATATTTCCTTCATTAAATAGTCTACAGAAATAGGACTGAATAATATGAGTTTACCTTTCCCACAGCAAACCCAGAACAGACCTACAGTAAATTACATCTTCAGACTAATCCATTTACATTCCCTTAATAGGTCACCGTTGGACATTTGCCCCATCATCTTTCAGTGGTGGAACAAAAATGTGACTGGCATGATTTCACCAGCAGCTGTGTCAGTATTAAAATGGCAGCAACACTAGTAGGCAGCCATCACAGACCCTGCAGCCATCACAGACCCTGCAGCCGCAGGGTATCACACTGATGCAATCCAACATGGAGAGAGAGGAACACAGTGACATGTAGGATGGCTCACTCCAAGAGCAGGTACCAGCGTTCACCGCTCCAATTATTAAGTCAGAACAAATCCTCCCCACACACCTGAGACCAAACAGGCCTTTTCCAATCTCATCTCCCGCTCGAGCCCAATCAGTTTAGGGAGGGGTTACACTACATATCTGTTTGGAGATGGTGAAACGCAAACGCTTAAGCCCAGGACTTTTCACATCTTACACACACACGCACAGGGCGATACATACAGATAAGACATTCAAATGCACACAAGTTAGATGACTGCATTTGTTATAGCTTGCTAATGTTTTCAGCACACACACACACACACACACACACACACACACACACACACACACACACACACACACACACATGCGCGGCTCACATATAGTGGCAGAGTGCGATAGAGCTGGAGGAAAGGTTATAAATACCATCCGTTAAAATGAGGGCTCCTTCACCTTTCCACTCAAAGCCTGGAGGAGACACATATCAGGATGTCAGTGAACACAACCCTGCTGGTACCACAGGACCTTGTGCCAAGGAGTGTGGTTGAGTGCAAATGTGCAACAGGGAAAAATAGGAAAAGATCAATGGTTGGAAAGACAGACAGGTGAGTGGGAACTGATCTGCAGGACAGACAGACTGACAGCTGAGTATGAACTGATCTGCAGGGTAGACAGACAGACAGCTGAGTATGAACTGATCTGCAGGGTAGACAGACTGACAGCTGAGTATGAACTGATCTGCAGGGTAGACAGACAGACAGCTGAGTATGAACTGATCTTCAGGACAGACAGACAGACAGACAGACAGGTGAGTATGAACTGATCTGCAGGACAGACAGACAGACAGGTGAGTATGAATTGATCTGCAGGACAGACAGACAGACAGACAGCTGAGTATGAACTGATCAGCAGGACAGACAGACAGAAGGCTGAGTATGAACTGATCTGCAGGACAGACAGACAGGTGAGTATGAACTGATCTGCAGGACAGGCAGACAGACAGACAGCTGAGTATGAACTGATCTGCAGGACAGACAGACAGACAGAAGGCTGAGTATGAACTGATCTGCAGGACAGACAGACAGACAGCTGAGTATGAACTGATCTGCAGACAGACAGACAGAAGGCTGAGTATGAACTGATCTGCAGGACAGACAGACAGAAGGCTGAGTATGAACTGATCTGCAGGACAGACAGACAGACAGACAGACAGACAGACAGCTGAGTATGAACTGATCTGCAGACAGACAGACAGAAGGCTGAGTATGAACTGATCTGCAGGACAGACAGACAGAAGGCTGAGTATGAACTGATCTGCAGGACAGACAGACAGAAGGCTGAGTATGAACTGATCTGCAAGACAGACAGACAGACAGAAGGCTGAATATGAACTCATCTGCAGGACAGACAGACAGACAGACAGACAGAAGGCTGAGTATGAACTGATCTGCAGGACAGACAGACAGACAGACTGCTGTTGAAGCCTCACAGTTTGAGTTTGCACTGGTTTCTAAGGTGGCCAAAACGGTCCAGTTTGTTAACTGGGTTTGTGTTCATATGAGGATGAGATGGGCGGTTGGCAACGCATGGCGGTCTATTCCATTGCCTACCAACATGGGGATCGCCAGTTCGAATCCCCATGTTACCTCCAGCTTTGTCGGCCGTCCCTACAGACACAATTGGCTGTGTGTTCGGGTGGGAAGCCGGATGTGGGTATGTTTGATTTTTATTTATTTATTTTAGTTTATTACTTTATTGGTCTCCGTGGGGAAATTCTTCCTCTGCCTTTAACCCATCCTAGCTGTGTAGATAGGAGCAGTGGGCAGCTGCCGTGCAGCGCCCGGGGACCAACTCCAGTTCATCTTGCCACGCCTCGGTCAGGGGCACAGACAGCAGTATTAGCCTAACATGCAGGTCTTTTTGATAGAGGGGGAAACCGGAGCACCCGGAGAAAACCCACACAGACATGGGGAGAACATGCAAACGCCACACAGAAAGGACCTGGGATGACCCCCAAGGTTGGACAACCCCGAGGTTCGAACCTAGGACCTTCTTGCTGTGAGGAGACAGCACTAACCACTGCACCACTGCGCCGCCCATGTGTGTATGTGTCCTGGTCGCTGCACTAGCGCCTCCTCTGGCCTGTTTGGGGGGGAGGGGGAACTGGAGGGAATAGCATCATCCTCCCACACGCTACATCCCCCTGGTGAAACTCCTCACTGTCGGGTGAAAAGAAGCGGCTGGTGACTCCACATGTGTGGGAGGAGACATGTGGTAGTCTGCAGCCCTCCCCGGATCAGCAGACGGGGTGTAGCAGAGACCGGGATGGCTCGGAAGAGTGGGTTAATTGGCCAGGTAAGATGGGGCGGAGAAGCAAATAAATATATATATATATATATATATATATATATATATATATATATATATAACTTAGAGAGGAAATAGAAGGTTCTGTAATCCTTTCAGGGCCACAATGCCAGAAGACATCATGTCAAGTCTGTCAGAGGTCTTCTATCAGGAAAATAGAAAAAGACATGAATAACTAATTTTATAAGATACAGTGGGGGAAAAAATAAATGAATAATTGAATCTTCTTCACTTGCTTAGTCAGGTGTGCAACCTTAGCTTGTAAAGGCATTGACCTTAGTATTCCATATTTCAGGGTGGAATAGGATGGATGATTGTAAATGTAATAAGAGCACAGTCCGGCTGTGCTCCTGTTTGCAGACTAGAAGCTCATTAATGCCTCCACCAACATCAACACTAGTGTTGGAGTGAAGATGCATGGGAGGCAGAACAGCACCGGCTCTGTTTAAGGGTAGGTTTACTGGACTGTCCTCTGTGGCCGCTCACTGTGTGCACAAATAACCCAACAGAAAAACTCACAAAGAAGGCCTGTTTTAATGAGTTTTTAAGCAAATCTTTAAAACCTTGTTTTCTTTTTTAACAACATATTGAAAATACTGTCCCTTGGAGCGTCCAGGTAGCATAGCGGTCTATTCTGTTGCCTGCCAACACGGGGATCCTGGTTCGAATCCCCATGTTACCTCTGGCTTGGTCGGGCGTCCCTACAGACACAATTGGCTGTCTGCGGGTGGGAAGCCGGATGTGGGTATGTGTTCTGGTCGCTGCACTAGCGCCTCCTCTGGTAGGTCGGGCGCCTGTTCAGGGGTAAGGGGGAAATGGGGGGAATAGCGTGATCCTCCCACGCGCTACATCCCCCTGGTGAAACTCCTCACTAGAGGTGAAAAGAAGCGGCTGGTGACTCCACATGTATTGGAGGAGACATGTGGTAGTCTGCAGCCTTCCCCGGATCAGCAGAGGGGGTGGAGCAGCGACCGGGATGGCTCGGAAGAGTGAGGTAATTGGCCAGATACAATTGGGGAGAAAAAAAGGGGGGGATCAAAATATATATATATATGTGTGTGTGTGTGTGTGTGTGTGTGTGTAGTCTTGTGATTTTGCATTGTGACGCATGGCAGACAACTCAAACGGCCTCAAATCGTGTCATGTGCTTAAAGACGTTCCTCAAGCTGATCCTCACGTAATTTTTCAATTCTTTCACTTGTTTAACAAAAAGAATAAAACATTAAGATTATCTTTTTGAACTAAATGATTTGATAAACAAATATGGCTTGCTCTATGAAGATAGCGCTCTCTTACTTGCCAGTGCATGGTATAAAATGTCAGGCAGTTTTTGATGGTTTGGAAGCCTTTGGAAATGCAAGGTGCATACAGGTGTGCAAAGTTTGACGGGTGGGCAGGGGGCATAAAGCAGTTCAGAAGGGTTGCTTCACTGTATTGATACACCTGGTACTCTTAAACCAGCGAGAAACCTGATTCACTGGTCATCTCCATATCAACGTGCCTTACAGCCCAAACTGAGTGTCTGATGATACAGGGTTACCATCAGGTTGGCAATGATACAGGGTTATCGTCTGGTTGATGATGATACAGGGTTATCGTCTGGTTGATTTTGAGACAGGGTTACCGTCAGGTTGATGATGATACAGGTTGATGATGATACAGGGTTATCATCAGGTTGATGATGGTACAGGTTGATGATGATACAGGGTTACTGTTAGGTTGATTATGAGACAGGGTTACCGTAATGGTTGATGATGGTACAGGTTGATGATGATACAGGGTTATCGTCAGGATGATTATGAGACAGGGTTACCGTCAGGTTGATGATGATACAGGTCGATGATGATAGAGGGTTATCATCAGGTTGATTATGAGACAGGGTTACCGTCACGTTGATGATGGATACAGGGTTACTGTCAGGTTGATGATGATACAGGGTTATCGGCAAGTTGATGATGACACAGGTTGATAATGATACAGGGTTATCATCAGGTTGATTTTGAGACAGGGTTACCGTCAGGTTAATAATGATACAGGTTGATAATGATACAGGGTTATCATCAGGTTGATTATGAGACAGGGTTACCGTCACGTTGATGATGATACATGGTTATTGTCAGGTTGATTATGAGACGGGGTTACCGTCACGTTGATGATGATACATGGTTATCGTCAGGTTGATTATGAGACGGGGTTACCGTCTGGTTGATGATGGATACAGGGTTACTGTCAGGTTGATGATGATACAGGATTACTGTCAGGTTGATGATTTATACAGGGTTATTGTCAGGTTGATGATGATACAGGTTGATAATGATACAGGGTTATTGTCAGGTTGATGATGATACAGGTTGATAATGATACAGGGTTATTGTCAGGTTGATTATGAGACAGGGTTACCGTCAGGATGATGATGATAACGGTTGATGATGATACAGGGTTATCGTCAGGTTGATTATGAGACAGGGTTACAATCAGTTTGATGATGACACAGGGTTAATGTCAGGTTGACTATGAGATGGGGTTACCGTCTGGTTGATGATGATACAGGGTTACCGTCAGGATGATTATGAGACAGGGTTACCGGCAGGTTGATGATGATACAGATTGATGATGATACAGCGTTATCATCAGGTAGATGATGATACAGGGTTACCGTCAGGATTATTATGAGACAGGGTTACTACCAGGTTGATGATGATACAGCGTTATCATCAGGTAGATGATGATACAGGGTTACTGTCAGGTTGATGATGATACAGGTTGATGATGATACGTGGTTATCATCAGGTTGATGAAGATACAAGGTTACTGTAAGGTTGATGATGATACAGGGTTATTGTCAGGTTGATGATGACACAGGCTTATCGTCAGGTTGATGATGATACAGGTTGATGATGATACAGGGTTACTGTCAGGTTGATGAGGAAACAGGGTTATTGTCAGGTAGATGATGATACAGGGTTACTGTCAGGTTGATGATTATCTAGGTTGATGATGATACAGGGTTACTGTCAGGTTGATTATGAGACAGGGTTACCGTCAGGTTGATGATGATACAGGTCGATGATGATAGAGGGTTATCGTCAGGTTGATTATGAGACAGGGTTATCGTCACGTTGATGATGATACATGGTTATCGTCAGGTTGATTATGAGACGGGGTTACCGTCTGGTTGATGATGGATACAGGGTTACTGTCAGGTTGATGATGATACAGGATTACTGTCAGGTTGATGATTGATACAGGGTTATTGTCAGGTTGATGATGATACAGGTTGATAATGATACAGGGTTATTGTCAGGTTGATGATGATACAGGTTGATAATGATACAGGGTTATTGTCAGGTTGATTATGAGACAGGGTTACCGTCAGGATGATGATGATAACGGTTGATGATGATACAGGGTTATCGTCAGGTTGATTATGAGACAGGGTTACAATCAGTTTGATGATGACACAGGGTTAATGTCAGGTTGATTATGAGATGGGGTTACCGTCTGGTTGATGATGGATACAGGGTTACTGTCAGGTTGATGATGATACAGGGTTATCGTCAAGTTGATGATGACACAGGTTGATGATGATACAGGATTATCGTCAAGTTGATGATGACACAGGTTGATAATGATACAGGGTTACCGTCAGGTTGATGATGATACAGATTGATGATGATACAGGGTTACTGCCAGGTTGATGATGATACAGGTTGATGATGATACAGTGTTATCATCAGGTTGATGATGATACAGGGTTACTGTCAGGTTGATTATGATACAGGTTGATGATGATACATGGTTATCATCAGGTTGATGATGATACAGGGTTATCGTCAGGTTGATGATGACACAGGTTGATGATGATACATGGTTATCGTCAGGTTGATGATGATACAGTTTGATGCTGATACAGGGTTATCGTTAGGTTGATGATGATACCGGGTTACTGTCAGGTTGATGAGGATACAGGGTTATCGTCAGGTTGATGATGATGATACAGGTTGACGATGATACAGGTTGATGATGACACAAGGTTACCGTCAGGTTGATGATGATACAGGTTGATGTTGATACATGGTTATCGTCAGCTTGATGATGATACCGGGTTACTGTCCGGTTGATGATGATACCGGGTTACTGTCAGGTTGATGTTGATACAGGGTTACCGTCAGGTTGATGATGATACAGGGTTATCGTCAAGTTGATTATGAGACAGTGTTACCGTCAGGTTGATGATGATACTGGTTGATGGTGATACAAGTTTACCGTCAGGTTGATGACAATACAGGTTGATGATGATACAAGGTTACTGTCAGGTTGATGATGATACAGGGTTATTGTCAGGTTGATGATGATACAGGTTGATGATGATACAGGGTTACTGTCAGGTTGATGATGATACAGGGTTATCGCCAGGTTGATGATGACACAGGCTTATCGTCAGGTTGATGATGATACAGGTTGATGATGATACAGGGTTACTGTCAGGTTGATGATGATACAGGTTGATGATGATACAGAGTCACTGTCAGGTTGATGATGAAACATGGATATTGTCAGGTTGATGATGATACAGGGTTATTGTCAGGTTGATGATTATCCAGGTTGTTGATGATACAGTGTTACTATCAGGTTAATTATGAGACAGGGTTACCATCAGATTGATGATGATACAGGTCGATGATGATAGAGGGTTATCGTCAGGTTGATTATGAGACAGGGTTACGTCATGTTGATGATGATATATGGTTATCGTCAGGTCGATTATGAGACGGGGTTACCGTCTGGTTGATGATGGATACAGGGTTATTGCCAGGTTGATAATGATACAGGGTTATTGTCAGGATGATGATGATAACGGTTGATGATGATACAGGGTTATCGTCAGGTTGATTATGAGACAGGGTTACAATCAGTTTGATGATGACACAGGGTTAATGTTAGGTTGATTATGAGATGGGGTTACCGTCTGGTTGATTATGAGACGGGGTTACCGTCAGGTTGATGATGATACAGGGTTATTGTCAAGTTCATGATGACACAGGTTGATGATGAGACAGGGTTACCGTCAAGTTGATGATGACACAGGTTGATGATGATACAGGGTTACTGTCAGGTTGATGATGATACAGGGTTACTGTCAGGTTGATGATGATACAGGGTTATCGTCAGTTTGATGATGATACAGGGTTATCGTCAAGTTGATGATGACACAGGTTGATGATGATACAGGATTATCGTCAAGTTGATGATGACACAGGTTGATAATGATACAGGGTTACCGTCAGGTTGATGATGATACAGATTGATGATGATACAGGGTTACTGCCAGGTTGATGATGATACAGGTTGATGATGATACAGTGTTATCATCAGGTTGATGATGATACAGGGTTACTGTCAGGTTGATTATGATACAGGTTGATGATGATACATGGTTATCATCAGGTTGATGATGATACAGGGTTATCGTCAGGTTGATGATGACACAGGTTGATGATGATACATGGTTATCGTCAGGTTGATGATGATACAGTTTGATGCTGATACAGGGTTATCGTTAGGTTGATGATGATACCGGGTTACTGTCAGGTTGATGAGGATACAGGGTTATCGTCAGGTTGATGATGATGATACAGGTTGACGATGATACAGGTTGATGATGACACAAGGTTACCGTCAGGTTGATGATGATACAGGTTGATGTTGATACATGGTTATCGTCAGCTTGATGATGGTACCGGGTTACTGTCCGGTTGATGATGATACCGGGTTACTGTCAGGTTGATGTTGATACAGGGTTACCGTCAGGTTGATGATGATACAGGGTTATCGTCAAGTTGATTATGAGACAGTGTTACCGTCAGGTTGATGATGATACTGGTTGATGGTGATACAAGTTTACCGTCAGGTTGATGACAATACAGGTTGATGATGATACAAGGTTACTGTCAGGTTGATGATGATACAGGGTTATTGTCAGGTTGATGATGATACAGGTTGATGATGATACAGGGTTACTGTCAGGTTGATGATGATACAGGGTTATCGCCAGGTTGATGATGACACAGGCTTATCGTCAGGTTGATGATGATACAGGTTGATGATGATACAGGGTTACTGTCAGGTTGATGATGATACAGGTTGATGATGATACAGAGTCACTGTCAGGTTGATGATGAAACATGGATATTGTCAGGTTGATGATGATACAGGGTTATTGTCAGGTTGATGATTATCCAGGTTGTTGATGATACAGTGTTACTATCAGGTTAATTATGAGACAGGGTTACCATCAGATTGATGATGATACAGGTCGATGATGATAGAGGGTTATCGTCAGGTTGATTATGAGACAGGGTTACGTCATGTTGATGATGATATATGGTTATCGTCAGGTCGATTATGAGACGGGGTTACCGTCTGGTTGATGATGGATACAGGGTTATTGCCAGGTTGATAATGATACAGGGTTATTGTCAGGATGATGATGATAACGGTTGATGATGATACAGGGTTATCGTCAGGTTGATTATGAGACAGGGTTACAATCAGTTTGATGATGACACAGGGTTAATGTTAGGTTGATTATGAGATGGGGTTACCGTCTGGTTGATTATGAGACGGGGTTACCGTCAGGTTGATGATGATACAGGGTTATTGTCAAGTTCATGATGACACAGGTTGATGATGAGACAGGGTTACCGTCAAGTTGATGATGACACAGGTTGATGATGATACAGGGTTACTGTCAGGTTGATGATGATACAGGGTTACTGTCAGGTTGATGATGATACAGGGTTATCGTCAGTTTGATGATGATACAGGGTTACCGTCAGTTTGATGATGATACAGGGTTACTGTCAGGTTGATGATGATACAGGGTTATCGTCAGGTTGATTATGAGACAGGGTTACCGTCAGGTTGATGATGATACAGGTTGATGATCACACAGGGTTACTGTCAGGTTGATGATGATACAGGGTTACTGTCAGGTTGATGATGATACAGGGTTATCGTCAGTTTGATGATGATACAGGGTTACCGTCAGGTTGATGGAAAAACTCCAAGTCAGCCAGAGCTGGCATTTTTTTTCAATGGTGTGTTAATGTTTATTCCACTGGCTTCTACATTCATAATATCTGGGGAGGAAGTAGCAATGGGCAGAATAGGAAGATTGAGGGTTGGGGGGCTGTGCTACTGTGTTACCACGGAAACACAAGATCATCAGTCTATCAGCTTATACCAGTCTAACAGACGGACAGCGTGACAGAGAAGGGGACAGAGACAGCAGGAGTGAAAAGGAAACGGGAGACGACTGTGTGTGTCTGTGTGCGTGTGTATGTGTGTGTGTGTGTGCGTGTCTATCTGTGTGAGGTGTGTGTTTGCGTATGAAAACTCACCATCTGCGGTCTCCATGACGCTTGCGTGATGGTTGTAGCCTCGGGGGACACCTCGCACTGAGGCCACATGAGGCCGCTCCGCATGCAGTGAGGAGCGCTCCGACAGCCCCGTCACGTCAGGGGGCGCCGAGTGGTTATCTGTGGTGGGTGGGGTGCCGGGGGTTAAAAGGTCAAACGCCGCGCCTTCTCGGGGCTTTGAGTTATAATCTGCTTGACGTGTTAGCAAGATAACTGGTCTGATAAATTAGGAAAGGGACTGAAAGGCTAAAAGCCTTTTTTTTCTCCACACCACCTGAAGTTGTGTGACTGCGTATCCTTAAAGCTCTGGTAAAGTGTGATGAATGGACAGTTCTACCCAACATTAAAAACACATCCCTCTTGGCGAGCTATCTCTCCACAGAGACCTAACTCTGAGGACATTATGACAGCCTCCATTTATTCTCTCACTTGTACTCAAGTCTCTCTGCTAGCCAAAAATATATCTCACAATGAGGTTCCACAGAGCTGGGACCAACACAACGCTAACCATCGTTTAATCCTCGTCATTCATACTGGTGGGGAAATACCATGAGCGAGAGCAGGGATACGAAGGACAATAGAGAGGGGTGCTGCTAACTTTACGTATGCACTCAAGACTGGCGAACAGGACACATTTAATCTTCAGAATACAACCTGGCAGTATGAAACAACTAGAAAGAACAAAAGCCTTATTACTTTGGTCATCTCCCACTGTGTTGCCCTAAAATGTTGCCTGTGTTATCGCCACCTTGAGGTCACTATTCAGCTGTTTAAGTAAGTGATGGTTACAGACCCCAAGGAAGAGGTATACACCAATCAACCAAAACATTAAAACCACCTGAGGCCACTGTTGCCATGAAGGGGTGTACGTGGTCTGCAACCACGTGTAAGTAGGTGGTACGTGTCAAAGTAACATCCACATGAATGCCAGGACCCAAGGTCTCCCAGCAGAACTTTGTCCAGAGCATCACATTGCCTCCACCGGCTCGCCTTCTTCCCATAGTGCATCCTGGTGCCATCTCTTCCCCAGGTAAACGACACACACACACCCAGCTGTCCACATGATGTAAAAGAAAATGTGAGTCATCAGACCAGGCCGCCTTCTTCCATTGCTCCGTGGTTCAGTCCTGATGCTCACGTGCACATTGTAGGTGATTTCAGTGGTGGACAGAGGTCATCGTGGGCACTCTGTCCGGTCTGCAGCAACACAGCCCCATACACAGCAAGCTGTGATGCACTGTGTCCTGACCCCTGTCTGTCATAGCCAGCATTCACTTTTTCAGCAATTACAGTACTACTGCAGCAGCTCCTCTGTCGGATCGGACCAGATGAGCTAGCCTTCCCTCCCCACACACATCAGTGAGTCTTGGGCGCCCATGACCCTGTCGCCGGTTCACCGCTTGTCCTTCCTTGGACCACTTTTGGTAGGTACTGGTTGACTCTGGCCCTTGCCAAAGTCACTCAAATCCTTACGCTTGCCCGTTTTTCCTGCTTCCAACACTTCAACTTCAACAACTGACTGTTCACTTGCTGCCCAATACATCTCACCCCTTGACAGGCGCCACTGGAACGAGATAAACAGTGTTATTCACGTACCTGTCAGTGGTTTTAGTGTTTTGGCTGATTGGTGCACATTAGGGCTGTTGATCATTAAAAAAAAATCAACTAATTAATCATACAATTTGCAATGATTAATAGCGATAAATCGTTTTTCTTCTTAAGACTGAAGCTTTTAAAAATTGATATTTAAATATAAAATTATGGAATTAATGTAGAATCAAAGGAAGCGTATTTAAATTCAAATAGCCTCGTTTGCATCTTTAGTATCATGTTTAATAGCATCTTTGTAACTTTGAACTCAGATTCTCTCCTGTGAACTGCAGATTTCCAAAAATTAGCATGTTAATTTTGACAGCTGTAAAACTCTGCAGTTGCAGACAAGTAGGCGTTAATTTTGTGATTAAGGTGAAATATTCAACGTGTTAAAAAATTAACCCAATTAACACAGTCGCATTTTGTTTGCTTCCTGTGGCGGCTGTGCAAGGCTGTTTGACAGACATATCGGGGGATTCGGATGCATGGAGAGCAGTCTTTTCTGCACGTTCTCACAGCAGGATGTGCTATTTGTTCCTAGCCCTCATCCCCTCATAGACAATATTAGATATTCTGCTATGCTGTGCCATTGGGGCGCATATGGGGCTCGGTGATGCGCCATTATGAACACATAATGAACAAGTACTGAACGTCATGAATTATCGACACTTTAAATTCAACTGGCACTTGAACATGGAACACAGTTTTTGTTGTTAATTATCATTTATATTAGTGCATACAAGAAATGACTGCCTTCTAAACAGGTATCTACTTTTACCTCATTTTTGGCAATTCGCCATATAGGCCTGCAGTTTGTTATTATTTCTTAGTTCTGATAGGCAGTATATGCCTTTCGAGTTTTGATGGTTTTATTGGAAATATGCAGTTCACAGGAGAACAGACTAGACTAGACCAGAACAGACCAGAACAGAACAGAACAGAACAGAACAGAACAGAATAGAATAGAACAGAACAAAATAGAATAGAATATACTTTGCCATCTGTGCATACATACAATGAAATTTACTCTCTGCATGTAAGCCATCCTACCTGTGTAGCTAGTTGTGTAGCTAGGAGCAGTGGGCAGCCACCGTGCAGCACCCGAGAACCAACTCCACTTCTTCTTTCCATTGCCTTGCTCAGGGGCACAGACAGGAGTATTAACCCTAACATGCATGTCTTTTTGATGGTGGGAGGAAACCGGAGCACCTGGAGGAAACCCACACAGACATGGGGAGAACATACAAACTCCACACAGATAGGACCTGGGATGGCCTGGGGTTCGAACCCAGGACCTTCTTGCTGTGAGGCAACAGCACTAACCACTGGACCACCGTGAGAGACTCTTGTGTTCAAAGTTAAGATTATGTGATTAAAAAATAGTATTTGAATCTAAATACACTTCCTTTGTGTTGGTACTACATTAATTGTGTAATTTTATATTTAAATATCCATTATTACAAGCTTCATTATTAAGAAAAAAACGATTAATAGCAATTAATTACAGCAAATTCTGCTATTAATTAGTTACATTTTTTTATCAATCGATACACACACACACACACACACACACACACACACACACACACACACACACACACACACACACACACACACACACACACGAGTTTTATCTAAAGCGCCAGGCAACAGCAGCCACTGTTCACTCTCCATGACACTGACCTAAAGGCAATCACACAGCTCCATCCTATCAGGCAGTAGATCTGCGAACAATGCACACACAACCAAACGCAACCCATCTCTGTACCATCCATCTATGCTACTGTTGAGAGCCGGAGTGAGATACATCTACTGATTCTCATTACCCAGAACGCAACACTCGGACAGCAATGTGGACATGAAAGAGCTGTTGAGCCCCTTCACATGACTGAACGGCAGGGGGACGGCAGACACAGACTGACAACTAGACAGACATGATGCAAGACCCTGCAGCCTTCTCACTGTCTGGCCTCATGAAGTAACACCGTGCTGCCACGGGTGGCAGACACAGTAAAGCAAAGCTTCCCATAATGGCGCTGCCACCTCAGAAGAATGCTCAGAGCTACTGAATCCAGGTTTAATGTTATCTCTGATGTGACAAAAGAGCTGCTTAGCTAGCGCTTACAAGATGCGCCACTGTTCTACTGCAATCATTAGAAACCATAAGTGAACATGCCCATTCTCTCCATTCTGCTGCTGCAGTCTTCAGTGGGAAAACAGAAATCCTTGGGGAAAATGCGGGGGAGTCTGTAGAATTTGTGTAGGGACCGTATGTCAATGTCATCTTCCTATTATCCTGTTGTATTCCAGAATGGTATTGAGAGCAAGATTTTGCCACACGCGTGTGCTTTTTGACAGATGTGTAAAAAATATAAAGATACTGATAGTTTTGCTTTGCTCGGCATGTCACGTTACTTGGCTGAATTGTCTGTAACCTTGGTGCACTACTGTGTGCGACCATACCGTTGAGGGTGACGTCATGTCTGGCACATTCCTGTAATGTGCCACCTGAGGAGAGTAGCATGGCACTCAAAGCAGGGAAACAACCGGACTCTGACAATGGTCAACTCTGACACCATCAGCGTGGTGAGGAAAAAGCAATAATGGGAAGCACTGAAACAAAAAAAAGGTTCTATAGGTAGGCGGATGCCATGGCACACCGCTGGGACCACTAGCAGACCTATTGCAGGGCGATTAGATAACTGAAAGTCTTTGTGTATGCGTGTGTGTGTTTCACTGACCTAGCTGGGTGTGTGCCATGAGGTCAGCCAATGCTGTGGCAGCTGCGTTGGCGTTGAGTGCCGCGTGGGCAGCGTTGGTGTTGGTGGAGGTGGCGTTGGAGACGGCTCTCCCTCCAGGGTGAGATGAGGTGGATGATGCAGAGGATGAAGTGGACGAGCCCTGGATGACGCGGTTAAACCAGTGCTCTACGGCAGGGTGGCTGTGGCCGTGGCCCTGGTAGGGTGTGGAGGTGGCCAGACGTCCCTGTCTGCGCAGCGAGCCCTCGTCTTCCGACGCTGAGGAGGTGTCTGTGTGTGACAGGTCAAGACAGGGCAGCGTCACAACCATGGACAAGATCACGGAATGCCAACAGTTAACGTCAGGGTACAACCAAGGGGAAACACTGTGAAATGTGAGGTTTCTGAGGGAGGCACATGTTATGCAGATGATACGTTATTCTACTTATACAAACTGGACGGTGTATATATCGGTAACTAAGATGGAGGGATTATTTAAATGAAGATGGAAGCTGTTTAAATGCCTTGTATGGTTAAACTGGGAGGGTATGCCACTACAGGGATTTAAATCACTGCAAGGACAGCCAAGAATAATAACACGAGATAACATAATAGCCTTTTGCCACTATGCATATTGTATGTGAGTCACAATGTTTTTTTGGGGATTTTCTCCCCAATTGTATCCGGCCAGTTACCCCGCTCTTCCGAGCCATCCCGATCTCTGCTCCACCCCCTCTGTCGATCCGGGGAGGGCTGCAGACTACCACATGCCTCCTCCCATACATGTGGAGTCGCGAGCCACTTCTTTTCACCTGACAGTGAGGAGTTTCACCAGGGGCAAGTAGCACGTGGGAGGATCATGCTATTCAGCGACCAGGACACATACCCACACCCGGCTTCCCACCCGCAGACATGGCCAATTGTGTCTGTAGGGACGCCTGACCAAGCCACACGTAACACAGGGATTTGAACTGGCGATCCCCGTGTTGGTAGGCAAAAGAATAGACTGCTACACTACCTGGACGCCCTTGAGTAACAGTGTTTGATGGACTTGGACAACAGACAGGCAAGAGTTTTTCACTGTCATGGTCGAGGACAGGTCAGCAACAGAATCAGGTGCTATGGGACAACTAGGGGTCAAAGGCCAAGGGCTGCTACTCACTGGGACGAGACAGACATCCCCCTGGGGGAACAAAGTACTGCGTACAAAGGCAGTTGTGAAAAGTTCATATACATGTGAAATCCCCAGGTGATTTGTCATGGGTATATTTTGGATGCATCATGACAATACTCGGTATTTTAAAGTTTAAAGTAGTTCAAAGTTAAACTGCAGGCTGCACAACACAATACAATGAGAGTGACAGTAACACACTGTGGCTCTGTTCAGCATGCTGGGACAACCGAAACATCTATATCTCTGGAGAAGACAACTTAAAATAGAACATGGCTGGCTGGGTGTGCTCAAGGTAACACGAGTTGAACAAAAGTCTAGCCACTGCTGATTTTAATGCGTCTCCCCCGAGGTAACAGGAAGCGGTTGGTTTGCACAAAAATAGCCTGAACTGGGACAACTTCAAAGCCAGGTGGGGCTCAATCCAAAGGAACATACGTGGCTTTGTGTGCCAGCCTTTCAGAACTTTCAGTACTGCCAACGGGATCAGTTAGGTTACATAAGAGGGGCCAGCAGAGATCTGTGTTTTGTGCAGACAGATAAAAATTAAAGCGCTAAATAGGTTTAGGAGTCATCCGCTTACAGGGGAGCAAATTATAAACAATAACTTTTTCCCCCAAACCACCTGAGCCGTGTGACTGAGACCTGTGAGTAAAATGAAGCATGGACACAGTTTCGCCACTGTGCGGTGGAGTAAACACCACCGCCTGTTGAAGTGGCCCCGAGGAGGAAGTGGAGTAAACACCACCGTCTGCTGAAGTGGCCCCGAGGAGGAAGTGGAGTAAACACCACCGTCTGCTGATGTGGCCCCGAGGAGGAAGTGGAGTAAACACCACCGCCTGCTGATGTGGCCCCGAGGAGGAAGTGGAGTAAACACCACCACCTGCTGAAGTGGCCCCGAGGAGGAAGTGGAGTAAACACCACCGCCTGCTGAAGTGGCCCAGAGGAGGAAGTGGAGTAAACACCACTGCCTGCTGAAGTGGCCCCAAGAAGGAAGTGGAGTAAACACCACCGCCTGCTGAAGTGGCCCAGAGGAGGAAGTGGAGTAAACACCACCGCCTGCTGAAGTGGCCCAGAGGAGGAAGTGGAGTAAACACCACCGCCTGCTGAAGTGGCCCAGAGGAGGAAGTGGAGTAAACACCACCGCCTGCTGAAGTGGCCCCGAGGAGGAGAATTACAGCACCAACTCACATGTCCCTGATAACACACCAAAGTCGTCTAACATGTAACAGGTCTGATAATCTGGAAAACCAACCTACAGAGAGAGAGACAGAGAGAGAGAGAGAGAGAGAGCGAGAGAGAGCGAGATGGAGAGAGAGAGAGAGAGAGATGGTGGTGGCAGCTTAACTGTGGGTCAAGATGAAACTCTAGACACAGACAACCCCCTGCTCACCATTACCTACTATACTAAAAGAGGTACAGTGCTGATACAAGCAAATGAGGCAAGCCTCAACTCCTCTGAGGAACTCTTCCCGAGGATGAAGACAGAAACTGAGAGAGAGCGACCCAACAGCAGCACTGTAGCAGGAGACACAGCATCAGAACAGGAAGAGGAGGATGACACCGTGGTCCCAGAGGTCACAGAACCAGACCCGAACCAACCACCAGTCCATCCGGCCCCGCCCATCCAACACCCCCAAGCTCCTTCAACAACTAAGAGGGAGCCTGTCCCTCCTGGAGCTGGACTTCACTGAGTTCAGGGAGCTCCCTTT
Organism: Lampris incognitus; assembly: GCF_029633865.1. Taxonomy (NCBI): domain Eukaryota; kingdom Metazoa; phylum Chordata; class Actinopteri; order Lampriformes; family Lampridae; genus Lampris; species Lampris incognitus. Next base: position 775,411 of record NC_079221.1, read on the forward strand.
GGCCAGGCTAGCTGAGTCTGACACCACCCAACAGCTGAGACACGAGCTCCAGCAGCTGAAGCAGGACAGCCAGGAGGCCATGGCAGAGCTGAGGAGGAGGAACCAGAAAACCACCTCAGAGCTGAAGGAGACCCAGAAGAGACTCAGACAGCTGACACAGACTGTACGAGAGCTGGAGGAGGAGAACAGCACCCTACAAGCCCAGGCCCTGAAATTAAAGGAAGATGCAGCTAACAGAGACTTGAGCTTCAGCAGAGAGCTACAAGAGATGAAGGAGCAATTCCAGGAGAAGAACTGTCATGTATCTTCATCCAGCTACACACATGCCACTGTCCCAACACCCACCCTCTCTCCTGCTGCCAAACCACCAGCTCCTCCCGACCCCAGCAACTCCCTCACCCCACAGCCTTCCCCCACTTCTCCGACCCTGACACTCAGAGACTCCCTCCCGGACACACACTCCCTCCCTGCTGCCCAACCCATTAACACAGAGCCCAACCCTGACAGACCAGCCAAGCCAGAAGCCCAGGTGGTCCTACTCATGGACTCCAACGGAAAATACTTAGACACGAAATGTCTCTTTCCTGGCCTCATCACCACAGCCAAATGCTGCCTAAACACAGGCCAAGCCATGGAGCTGCTTAGGCAGGACACATTGGGGAACCACCAGTACATCATGTTGCATACAGGCACCGACGACCTCCACACCCTACACTGGGGAACTGCTGAGGCCATGTCCAAGAAGGCCTCCAGAGAGTTCCCAGACAGCAGGGTTGTCATTTCTACCCTTCTCCCCAGGACAGATACTCCTCCACATGTCATTCACGAGATCAACATGGAAATCTTAAGGAGCTGTGCAGCCCTCCCAAACATCCACCTAGCCCACCACACCAACATCGGGACATGGGATCTCCATGATGGGCTACACCTGAAAAAGGTCAGGGTGAGAGCATTTGAAAAAACACTGAAGGATGTTACCTTGAATTGCAACCCCAATAGCCTCACCTACACAGCTGCCCCTCCCAGGAACTACAGACCTCCCAGATACCAACAAGAAAAGCTTAAGAACATTGCCTCCCACCTTCCTGCAGCACCACACCCCCTGCAGCGCTCCGCCCCGATCCTATACCATACCGTCCTGCCCCACCCAGCCATAGAAGACCCCCCCCCAACATCACCAACGGATGACTTACACCCCGGTGATGAACAATCCCACCCCCCTCCTACGCACTACACCAATGTCTGAACTAGGGGCAATCAAAGAGATGCTCCAGACTCTGTGTAGCAGACTACTGCAGACACGAGGTACAGATACACACACACACACACACACACACACACACACACACACACACACACACACACACACACACACACACACACACACAGCTAGTTAAAATGTATCCATTCTCCTGTAAACTAGTTGCACCAGGTTGGTCTTTCCACCTGTTTCGTTTTGTTCATGTTTTGGCTGAATTCATTTCTTTTCCTTCACAAATGAAATCTTTTAAGATAAGCTTTTGGACTATTCAGGGTTTATACTCTAGCACTTTTGGTCTTAAAACCACACACCCTGATTTCTTAAATAATATAAATGATATTGATGCTTTGATTCTGTTAGAAACATGGTGTCGATCTGATGCAGTGACTCAGTGTCCCCCCCTAAAGCAAAAACCACATTTGGCTAAAAATGAATAAACTCATTTGTGAGGTGGATTTATATTTGTGTGCAATATCCACCCCTCCACCAGAGTCACCGTAGCATGAAGAAGAGTTCTACAGCTCTCTACACACAGAGATGTGTCACTCCCAAGCCCAAGGCAAAATACTTCTGTGTGGGGCCTTTAATGCACGGACAGGTTCAGAACCTGACTGTACAGACCACACAGGAGATCACCATATATTCACACAATCACTTCTGACCCCCTCACCTACAGCCAGGAGGAACCCAGACAAAACAATGAACAGAAACGGGAAGGAGTTAGTGCATCTCTGCAGAGCCTCTGGCCCGTATATACACTACCGTTCAAAAGTTTGGGATCACCCAAACAATTTCGTGTTTTCCATGAAAAGTCACACTTATTCACCACCATATGTTGTGAAATGAATAGAAAATAGAGTCAAGACATTGACAAGGTTAGAAATAATGATTTGTATTTGAAATAAAAACATTTTTACATCAAACTTTGCTTTCGTCAAAGAATCCTCCATTTGCAGCAATTACAGCATTGCAGACCTTTGGCATTCTAGCTGTTAATTTGTTGAGGTAATCTGGAGAAATTGCACCCCACGCTTCCAGAAGCAGCTCCCACAAGTTGGATTGGTTGGATGGGCACTTCTTTGAGCAGATTGAGTTTCTGGAGCATCACATTTGTGGGGTCAATTAAACGCTCAAAATGGCCAGAAAAAGAGAACTTTCATCTGAAACTCGACAGTCTATTCTTGTTCTTAGAAATGAAGGCTATTCCATGTGAGAAATTGCTAAGAAATTGAAGATTTCCTACACCGGTGTGTACTACTCCCTTCAGAGGACAGCACAAACAGGCTCTAACAGGTACTATTTAATGAAGATGCCAATTGGGGACCTGTGAGGCGTCTGTTTCTCAAACTAGAGACTCTAATGTACTTATCTTCTTGCTCAGTTGTGCAACGCGGCCTCCCACTTCTTTTTCTACTCTGGTTAGAGCCTGTTTGTGCTGTCCTCTGAAGGGAGTAGTACACACCGGTGTAGGAAATCTTCAATTTCTTAGCAATTTCTCACATGGAATAGCCTTCATTTCTAAGAACAAGAATAGACTGTCGAGTTTCAGATGAAAGTTCTCTTTTTCTGGCCATTTTGAGCATTTAATTGACCCCACAAATGTGATGCTCCAGAAACTCAATCTGCTCAAAGAAGTGCCCATCCAACCAATCCAACTTGTGGGAGCTGCTTCTGGAAGCGTGGGGTGCAATTTCTCCAGATTACCTCAACAAATTAACAGCTAGAATGCCAAAGGTCTGCAATGCTGTAATTGCTGCAAATGGAGGATTCTTTGACGAAAGCAAAGTTTGATGTAAAAAAAATCTTATTTCAAATACAAATCATTATTTCTAACCTTGTCAATGTCTTGACTCTATTTTCTATTCATTTCACAACATATGGTGGTGAATAAGTGTGACTTTTCATGGAAAACACAAAATTGTTTGGGTGACCCCAAACTTTTGAACGGTAGTGTATATATATATATATATATATATATATATATATATATATATATATATATTAAACGGGAGGATCAGAGGGGACCGTTTGGGATGGTTCACCTACTGTTCAGCTATTGGGACAAGTGTTGTTGATCATGCCATCTCAGACATGGACCCATCCACATTCAGTGCCTTCACTGTCAGAGCACAAACCCCCCTTCAGACCACAGCCAGATTAATATTTACTTAAAAAAACACACCAGAGACACTTTTAAGAAACAGCCCAGTAAGCTGTACAATCTAAACCAGTCATACAGATGGGCTCCAAACAGTGCCCAACAATTTGTACAAATTTTGAACTCACCCGAAATAAAAAATACAATCAACACCTTTAACAATTCACACTACCAAAATAACTTCGAATACATTAATAAAGCGACAAAAGATATTAACCACATTTTCCAAAAAGCTGCATTAAATGCAAAGCTTGGAAAAACAAAGAAACCCCACCGTCGAAACGGTCAAGAAAAAAACCTCTGAAAACAAATGGTTTGAAAATGAATGTAAAGAAATGAGAAAATACTTGAGACAGCTATCAAGCCACAAACACAGACACCAGCATGACCCAGCACTACAACATGAATACTCTGAAACTCTTAACCAGTATAAACAGATGATTAGACGAAAGAAATTCCACTACACCAACGAAACACTTCAAGAAGTTGAAAAGGCAGTAGACCAGGGTCAGTTCTGGGGCATGCTGAACAGCTTAGAAACCATAAAGCCACAACAATTAACAATACAAGATGGAGACATTTGGAGAAAATATTTTAATAACCTCTATACAAGTATCCTACTAGAAGAACTGAACATAAATCAAATTGAAATGAAAACAGTTAGACAACCTTGAATTAGCCATCAAGAATAATCAAAATCCGTTAGACTACCCAACTACACAAAAAGAGTTAACAGACAAACTGAAAACTCTTCATTCAAAAAAAAAAGCCTGTGGCACGGATGGCATCAAAAATGAAACGCTGAAGAACAGTACCCCTGAGTTACACACTGCCATCGTTAAGCTGTTCAACATGATGCTGACTGCCGGCTGCTTTCCCGATGTCTGGAACCAGGGGCTGATCACCCCAATCTATAAAAATGGAAGCAAATTAGACCCTAATAACTGTAGAGGGATCTGTGTCAGCAGCAACCTTAGGAAAATATTTTGTAGTATCCTGAATTCCAGGATACTAGCCTTTATTCAAGAAAAAAACATATTAGTAAATTTCAAATCGGCTTTCTCCCAAATTACAGAACCTCTGATCATACATACACGTTACACACTTTAATTAATAAACATGTCCACCAAAAAAAGGGAGGGAAAATATTTGCTTGTTTCATAGATTGTAAAAAAGCCTTCGATTCCATCTGGCATGAAGGACTTTTCTACAAAATCCTTCAAAGTGGACTAGGGAGTAAGGTTTATGATCTTATAACATGTATGTACAGACACAACCAGTGTGCTGTGAAAACTGGAAATCAAATAACAGAATATTTTCCCCAAGAATGCGGTGTGAAGTAAGGATGCTGTTTAAGCCCAACATTATTCAACCTGTATATAAATGAACTTGCAGACCAGCTGGACCGTTCTGCAGCTCCAGGCTCCACACTCCAGGATGCAGAGATTAAATACCTGCTTTATGCAGATGACCTTATTCTGTTGTCCCCAACCAGGGATGGTCTTCAACATAACCTGTCTATCCTAGGAAAACACTGCCAAAACTGGGCATTGGATGTAAACTTTAACAAAACCAAAATCATGATCTTTCATTAAAAACCCAGATTCCTTGAAAGCAAATATCACTTTACTTTGAATAACACCCTAATTGAACACACAAAAAATTATACGTGCCTTGGTCTGTCCATATCTGCATCAGGAAGTGTCAGTATGACAATACACACACTCAAAGAAAAAGCATGCAGGGCAATGTATGCATTAAAAACCAAATTATTAAACATTAAGATTCCAGTTAGAGTCTGGACAAAAATATTTGATTATGTTATTTAACCCATAGCTTTGTATGGAAGTGAGGTCTGGGGCCCGCTCAGTGGATTGGAGCATGGCTCATGGGACAAACACCCGATAGAGGCCCTCCACACTGAATTCTGCAGAAAAAAATTAAATGTTCAAAGGAAGACACCAAATAACGCCTGACAAGCAGAACTGGAGCATTTCCCACTACTGTTAAACATCCAAAAACGGGCCATAACATTTTGGATGCATTTAAATTCAAGCCCAAAAGACACCCTTCCATTCAAGGCATTAAAAACCCAAGAGCTGAACCCTGAAAACAGTCCCCTCAGTCAGCTGATGGGGAAGCTAACCAGCCAGGCGCCATCAGCACCGCCTCAAAACACAGCAGAATAAAACAAGTTATGAACCAGTCAAAATATCTATATTTGGAACATTGGAGAAATGGAACTAAAACCCAGAGTAGACTAAACTGTTATTTGACCCTAAACAGAGAATATAGACTGGCCGAGTATCTCCACTCTGTCAGAGATATGAAGCAGAGACGGATCCTGACCACATACAGGCTCAGTGACCACCAGCTGGCTATAGAAACAGGAAGACACAGATAAACATGGCTGCCCAGAGAGGAGCGTATATGTGGCCACTGCACGACAGGGGAGGTAGAAACAGAGATGCACCTCCTCCTCCACTGTGAGAAGTTCTCTTCAGTAAGACACTTCCACTACAGGGAAATAGCCAAGAAAGTACCAAACCTCCTACTGTTAAGCCCAGAGGAGAACCTGGCAGTTCTCCTGGTGAAGGAACAACAGCTCCTCTGGCAGCTAAACACGTACAGTGGCTTGCAAAAGTATTCAGACCCCTTGAACTTTTCAACATTTTGTCACGTTACAACCACAAACATAAATATATTTTATTGGAATGTTATGTGAAAGACCAACACAAAGTGGCACACAATTGTGAAGTACAAAGAAAATTATACATGATTTTTAAAAATTTTTACAAATGAAAAACTGAAAAGTGCGGTGTGCAAAAGTATTCAGCCCCCTTTTCTCTGAGTGCAACCAATTGCCTTCAGAAGTTGCCTGATGATTGCTGAATGATCGAATGTTGACCTAATGACTAAATAGAGTCAACCTGTGTGTAATCTAATCTCAGTACAAATACAGCTGTTCTGTGACGGCCTCAGAGGTTTGTTAAGAGAATATTGGGGAACAAACAGCGTCATGAAGTCCAAGGAACACACCAGACAGGTCAGGGATAAAGTTGTGGAGAAGTTTAAAGCAGGGTTAGGCTATAAAAAGATTTCCCAAGCTTTGAACATCTCACGGAGCACTGTTCAATCCATCATCTGGAAATGGAAAGAGTATGGCACAACTGCAAACCTACCAAGACACGGCCGTCCACCTAAACTTACAGGCCGAACAAGGAGAGCACTGATCAGAGATGCAGCCAAGAGGCCCATGGTGACTCTGGACGAACTGTAGAGATCCACAGCTCAGGTGGGGGAATCTGTCCGCAGCACAACTATTTGTCGTGCACTGCACAAATCTGGCCTTTATGGAAGAGTGGCAAGAAGAAAGCCATTGTCAAAAGAAAACCATAAGAAGTCCTGTTTGCAGTTTGCCAGAAGCCATGTGGGGGACACAGAAAACATGTGGAAGGAGGTGCTCTGGTCAGATGAGACCAAAATTCAACTTTTTGGCCTAAATGCAAAACGCTATGTGTGGCGGAAAACTAACACTGCACATCACTCTGAACACACCACCATCCCCACTGTCAAACATGGTGGTGGCAGCATCATGCTCTGGGGGTGCTTCTCTTCAGCAGGGACAGGGAAGATGGTCAGAGTTGATGGGAAGATGGATGGAGCCAAATACAGGGCAATCTTGGAAGAAAACCTGTTGGAGTCTGCAAAAGACTTGAGACTGGGGCCTCCGGAGGTTCACCTTCCAGCAGGACAACGACCCTAAACATAAAGCCAGGGCTACAATGGAATGGTTTAAAACAAAACATATTCATGTGTTAGAATGGCCCAGTCAAAGTCCAGACCTAAATCCAACTGAGAATCTGTGGCAAGATCTGAAAACTGCCGTTCACAAACGCTCTCCATCTAATCTGACTGAGCTTGAGCTGTTTTGCAAAGAAGAATGGGCAAAAATTTCAGTCTAGATGTGCAAAGCTGGTAGAGACATACCCCAAAAGACTTGCAGCTGTATTTGCAGCAAAAGGCGGTTCCACAAAGTATTGACTCAGGGGGGCTGAATACTTTTGCACACCGCACTTTTCAGTTTTTTATTTGTAAAATTTTTTTAAAATCTTGTATAATTTTCTTTGTACTTCACAATTGTGTGCCACTTTGTGTTGGTCTTTCACATAAAATTCCAATAAAATATATTTATGTTTGTGGTCGAAGCGTGACAAAATGTGGAAAAGTTCAAGGGGTATGAATACTTTTGCAAGCCACTGTACCTGCTGCCACAGCCTGCAGGACTCACAACCACTATAAGATCCCCAAAATATATGCTGTTGAGCCACTGCATTAAACTGTATAACATTTGTTGCACTGTACTGTATGGCAATAAAAAAAAATTGACTGCTTCAGTAAGCAAAACTTGGGAACCTGCTTATGTGGTGACACCTATGTATGTATTAATATGTGATGTAATGTGAATTTAATGTGTATTTAATATGTGATGTAATGTTTTAATCTTTTGCAAACTGCTTTAACAATAACATATTTTCTGTTCATGCCAATAAAGATATTTGAATTTGAATTTTGAGAGATGGCGAGAGAGAGCGACACAGAGAGAGAAAGAGTGAGAAAGAGAAAAACAAAGTAAGGAAACCAGAAAGATGTTGGGGGAATGAGATGGGGAACACAGACTGAGAGCAACCAAGAAATGTGGATGTGTGCACACCCAGCAGGCGCTGGATGGGTATGCTTTCTTTTGTTTTTTCTGTCTTTTGTGTGTGTGTGTGTGTGTGTGTGTGTGTGTGTGTGTGTGTGTGTGTGTGTGTGTGTGTGTGTGTGTGTGTGTGTGTTTTGGGCTGGGCTGTGCTTTTCATTTCAATTTGCATGTCAAATTCCCTGTTCTTAAGTCCCCACCATTGCACAACCCCTATGGTGGCCGGGGCCCTATAGGCCTTCACGTGCATTCTCTGGTACAAGGAGCCAGCCGACTGCCTCTCACCTGCCCTCTGCAGGTTTCTCTCATACACGGGGCCAGCCGACTGCCTCTCACCTGCCCTCTGCAGGTTTCTCTCATACACGGGGCCAGCCGACTGCCTCTCACCTGCCCTCTGCAGGTTTCTCTCATACACGGGGCCAGCCGACTGCCTCTCACCTGCCCTCTGCAGGTTTCTGCAGGGGAGAGTCACATGAGCAGAGGCACATGCTATTTCCCCCACATCCACCCGCAGCTGTACAGGCACGCCACCGCTGTAGGAGTCACAAAATTTGAACTGCCAGCATCAGCACTCTGTGTGTGTGTGTGGGTGGGTGGGTGTCATGCCAGGGGACAGCACCAGCCAGTCCATCAAATGAGACAATTATAACTGACATCCTGATATGTGTCTCCTCCAGGCTTTGACTGGAAAGGTGAAGGAGCCCTCAGTTTAACGGATGTTATTTATAACCTTTCCTCCAGCTCTATGGCACTCTGCTACTATATATGAGCCGTGTCATAACAGGGGTCAGCACCAGCCAGTTCATCAAATGAGACAATTATAAAAAGAAAATGCTGTTTAACACATTAGTCACTAAACAGCATTAACTTAACACACTTCCTCGTGGCCTCGCAGAGGTTTGTTTTATTGTTAACAGCATTAACTTAACACACTTCCTCGTGGCCTCGCAGAGGTTTGTTTTATTGTTTTGTTGTGAACAAGCTGGAATGTCACATCTCCATGTCTGCAGCCACAAAGCTCATGAGGTTATCTCTTACTTCTGATTCTGTTTGTTATTCCTGAGCCTCTCCACTCTCCCATCTCAGTAACCTTGACACAGTTGTGCGTGTGTGTGTGTGTGTGTGTGTGTGTGTGTGTGTGTGTGTGTGTGTGTGTGTGTGTGTGTGTGTGTGTGTGTGTGTGGATGTGTGTGGATGGAGAGAAGAAGAAAAAATAAAAAGGAAATGGAGGTAGAAACCGTTTGAAACAGATTGTCAGAGTCACAGAGACAGAGACTAGAGACGGAAAGACAAAAAGAGAACTATAAAAGGATAGCAAGAAAAGAAGAAAGCGATGCAAAGAGAGAGAGCCAAGCAGGCAGGTCTTATTCTGCACCACCAATATTAACCATGTTCAAACAGTGCAGATAAAGAGCTCATACCAGATGCTTTTTGTGGATGCAGTTAAACACGAAATCAGTTCAATCCTGTCTGCTCAAGCAATGTAAGGCCACTGTGTGGTTGCCTGACCACATAGGCGGAAATCCCGGGGGGGGGGACACGACCCCCCATCCTGGGAAAAATATGATTTATCCCCCCTAAGATATTACTATAAACATAACTACGTAATTTCAATAATACTAATAATACACAACGAAAGCACCTGTGCTGATTATAGACACTTAATAGTGCATATTTAAGTTTCAGAAGATGGCGATCCCCCGCCCTTTACATCACAATGGTTTGACTGTCCCCTTCAAAGTTGATAGCAGATTTTTGCCCCTGCCTGACCCCTATGTCGGACTGGGAGCCTGGGGACATGTTGCCCTGAACAGGAGCATGTGTGAATAACACGCTGTTTATATGTGTGCTAGAACTGGGTTCTGTTTATACGTGTGCTAGAACTGGGTTCTGCTTATATGTGTACTAGACCTGGGTTCTGTTTATATGTGTGCTAGACCTGGGTTCTATTTATATGTGTGCTAGAACTGGGTTCTGTTTATACGTGTGCTAGAACTGGGTTCTGCTTATATGTGTACTAGACCTGGGTTCTGTTTATATGTGTGCTAGAACTGGGTTCTGTTTATATGTGTGCTAGAACTGGGTTCTGTTTATACGTGTGCTAGAACTGGGTTCTGCTTATATGTGTACTAGACCTGGGTTCTGCTTATATGTGTGCTAGACCTGGGTTCTATTTATATGTGTGCTAGAACTGGATTCTGCTTACATGTGTGCTAGACCTGGGTTCTGTTTATATGTGTGCTAGAACTGGGTTCTGTTTATACATGTGCTAGAACTGGGTTCTGTTTATATGTGTGCTAGAACTGGGTTCTGTTTATATGTGTGCTAGACCTGGGTTCTGTTTATATGTGTGCTAGAACTGGGTTCTGCTTACATGTGTGCTAGACCTGGGTTCTGCTTACATGTGTGCTAGACCTGGGTTCTGTTTATATGTGTGTTAGAACTGGGTTCTATGTTTGGTTGAACCGCAACAGTTACACTTTAACTTCAGTTTTAACTTCGTTTTTTCTAAGACTTTTTTGGCATCTTCCTATTGGATAGTAATAGAGAGAGAGAGACAGGAAAGACAGGGGAGAGAGAGGGGATGACAAGCAGCAGAGGGCCCGGGACAGATTCGAACCCAGACCGCTACGGTAAGGACCAAGCCTTATATGGTACCCGCTCTACCAGGTGAACCAATGGGGCGCCCCCTTCAGTTTTAACTTTAACACAGCTACTGTCAACCAACCAAGCTAGACCAGCATGCACACTAAGCGATGGCTGGGATGGGCACATTACATTTTACATTACATTCCAGTCATTTAGCCGACGCTTTTATCCAAAGCGACTTACAATAGGTGCATCATTTAACGTAGGAAATCAGAACTACTAGTCATCACAGGTCATAAGTACATCGAAACAAGCTTCTAAGAGCAAAACCAGTGCTAAAGCAAGAAAGATTTTTCTTTTAAATGAGTGAATACAATAAATGCTAAGAGTAAGTAACAGGGTAGTAGTTCTTGAAGAGGTGAGTTTTCAATCTGTGCCAAAAGATGGGCAGCGACTCTGTTGTCCTGACATCAGTGGGGAGTTCATTCCACCGCTGTGGGGCCAGGACAGAAAAGAGCCTTGATCGGGTCAATCAGCAGCAGGGGCCTCTGAGCGACGGGGCAACCAGGTGTCCCGAGGCAGTAGAGTGAAGTGGTCGAGCGGGGGTGTAGGGCTTGACCATGGCCTGGAGATGGGAAGGAGCTGTTCCTTTCACTGCCCTGTGGGCTAGCACCAGAGTCGTAAACTGGAGGGGAACAGCCACTGGGAGCCAGTGTAGGGACATGAGAAGGGGAGTTGTGTGGGAGAACTTAGGGCGGGTGAACACCAGATGAGCTGGAGCTTTCTGAACAAGCTCCAGAGGTCTGATGGCCGACGCCGGGGCCCCAGCAAGGAAGGAGTTGCCGTAGTCCAGCCGGGAGATGACCAGAGCCTGGATGAGCACCTGTGCCGTCTCGTCGGTGAGGAATGGGCGAATCCTCCTGATGTTATAGAGGAGAAATCTGCAGGAGCGAGCAACCGATGCAACGTTTGCAGTAAACGACAGTTGGTCGTCCAGGATCACACCCAGGTTCCTCGCAGTCTGAGTTGGTGTCACCACGGTGTTGTCAATGGTGCTGACCAGGTCTCGTTGCGGGCAACCTTTCCGCGGGAGGAACATCAGCTCTGTCTTGTCCAGATTGAGCTTCAGGTGGTGTGTCGCCAGCCACTCCAAGATGTCAGTCAAGCACGCAGCAATGCGTGTCTCTACTTGTGTGTCAGAGGGAGGAAAGGACCAGATCAGCTGGGTGTCATCGGCATAACAATGGTAAGAGATGTCATGCGAGCGAATAACAGAACCCAGGGATGTCGTGTACAGGGAGAAAAGGAGAGGACCCAGAACCGAATCCTGTGGATTGCCTGTAGTCAGTCTGAGAGGCTCCGACACAGATCCCCTCCACGTCACCTGGTAGGAGCGACCCGTTAGGTAGGATGCAAACATTGAGAGTGCAAAGCCTGTGACACCCTGCCCCTCGAGGGTAGAGAGGAGGATTTGGTGGTTCACTGTGTCGAACGCAGCTTACAAGTCCAGGAGTATCAGGACAGAGGAGAGAGAAAGTTTGCTCTCGCAGAGTGCAGTGATTCTGTCACTGCAAGGAGGGCCGTCTCTGTCGAGTGACCCACCCTGAACCCAGACTGGTTGGGGTCCAGGAGGTTGTTCTGGTGGAGGTACAAAGAGAGTTGGTTAAAGACAGCACGTTCAAAAGTTTTGGATAGAAAGGGTAGAAGGGAAACTGGTCTGTAGTTTTTGACGTCAGGGGGGTTAAGTGATGGTTTCTTCTCAGTCCTGAAGGCAGATGGAAAGCATCCTGCCTGGAGGGAGGTATTCATGAGGTAGGTTAGAAAGAGTTCAGGTGCTATAGACTGAAGAAGAGGGGAGGGACCGGGTCAAGGGAGCATGTGGTGGGGCGACTGGATGTGATGAGGTTGAGGACCTCGTTGGGGGAGAGGGGAGCGAGGTGGGATAGTGCAAGCAGCACTAACCAGGTAGTGAGAAAAGGAGGATCTGATGTCGTTAACCTTCTTGACAAAGAAGTTAGCGAAGTCATCAGGGAGAAGGGAGGAAGTAGGAGGAGGAGGTTGAAGTGTAGAGAAGGTTTCAAATAGTTTCTTAGGATTAGAGGCAGAGGATAGGATGTTAGAGCGATAGAAGGCAGCCTTAGCAGCAGAAAGGGAGGAGGAGAAAGTGGAAAGAAGAGATTGGAAGTTGAGAAGGTCCTCTGGGAGTTTGCCTTTTCTCCATTTCCGCTCTGTCACTCTTAGGCTCCGTCTGTCAGTACGTACTGAGTCGGACAGCCAAGGGGCAGGTGGAGTTGGGCGTGCAGGCCTGGAGGTGAGAGGACAGAGATTGTCCAGAGAAGAGGAGAGGGTAGAGAGAAGAAGATCAGTAGCAGTGTCAGGGGGTAGGAGAGAGAAGGATTCAGGTGTAGGGAGGCTAGAGGTAACAGAGGAAGAAAGATCAATGGCGGAGAGAGAGCAGAGGTGTCTACGGGTGGAAACCATGTGGGTAGGGGGAGGGGCTGAGGGGGGTGAAGAGAGGGAGAGAGAGTAGGACATGAAATAGTGGTCAGAGAGCTGGAGGGGAGTACCAGAGAGATTGGAAATAGGACAGTGTCTAGTAAAGATAAGGTCCAGCTGGTTGCCGGCCTTGTGGATAGGAGGAGAGGGTGAGAGGTGAAGGTCAAAGGAGGAGAAGAAAGAGAGAAGAGGATCTAGCTTGTCAGTGTGGATATTGAAGCCACTGAGAAGGATAAGTGCAGAGTCATCAACAGGGAAGTGCGAGACAAGTGTGTCAAGCTCCTCCAGAAACTCACAAAGGGGGCCTGGTGGGCGGTACACAACCACAATGGTGAGTTTGACTGGATAAGAGACAGTAACAGCATGAAATTCAAAAGAGGGCGGAGAAAATCATGGAATTGAAACAAGAGAGTATTTCCATTTCAGGAAGATTAGCAGGCCAGTACCACCACCCCGCCTCCCAGCTCTGGGAGTGTGAGAAAAAGAGTACACATCAGGCAGAGCTGCGGGTGTGGTAGTGTTTTCTGGCATGATCCAGGTCTCAGTTAGAGCAAGAAAGTTGAGGGAGAGCAAGGATGTGTAGCCTGAGATAAACTCAGCTTTCAGCACCGCAGACTGGCAACTCCAGAGCCCTCCCGTCACCACTTGCTCCACGTGAGTGGAGAGAGTGGGATAGATGAGATTGGTAGAGTCACAGCGCCTAGGAGTGACCCAACATCTATGCCAGCCCCGGGAAGAGGAAAGGACACCTTTACTTGCACTGCCCGCGACTCTTCAGAACCAGAAGTGGAAGTGACCAGGTTGTTATGGCGACAAGAGTTCTATGTGCGCAGTAGGACTGGGCAACTTATCGATATCACATCGATATCGGGATGTGAAACTAGATATTGTTTGGGATTTTGGATATCGTGATATCATGATATGACACAAGCGTTGTCTTTTCCTGCTTTTAAAGGCTGCATTACAGTAAACTTACCAGACTGTTCCAGCTGTTCGGTTACTTCCCTTTACTCACAGCAAACTAATGTAATAATATACCGGACTGTTCCAGCTGTTCTGTTACTTCCCTTTACTCACAGTAAACTAATGTAATAATATACCAGACTGTTCCAGCTGTTCGGTTACTTCCCTTTACTCACTTACAGTAAACTGATGTAATAACTTACCAGACTGTTCCAGCTGTTCTGTTACTTCCCTTTACTCACGTACAGTAAACTGATGTAATAACTTACCAGACTGTTCCAGCTGTTCTGTTACTTCCCTTTACTCACAGTAAACTAATGTAATAATATACCGGACTGTTCCAGCTGTTCGGTTACTTCCCTTTACTCACTTACAGTAAACTGATGTAATAACTTACCAGACTGTTCCAGCTGTTCGGTTACTTCCCTTTACTCACAGTAAACTGATGTAATAACTTACCAGACTGTTCCAGCTGTTCTGTTACTTCCCTTTACTCACAGTAAACTAATGTAATAATATACCAGACTGTTCCAGCTGTTCGGTTACTTCCCTTTACTCACTTACAGTAAACTGATGTACTAACTTACCAGACTGTTCCAGCTGTTCTGTTACTTCCCTTTACTCACAGTAAACTGATGTAATAACTTACCAGACTGTCCCAGCTGTTCTGTTACTTCCCTTTACTCACAGTAAACTAATGTAATAATATACCAGACTGTTCCAGCTGTTCGGTTACTTCCCTTTACTCACTTACAGTAAACTGATGTAATAACTTACCAGACTGTTCCAGCTGTTCTGTTACTTCCCTTTACTCACTTACAGTAAACCGATGTAATAACTTACCAGACTGTTCCAGCTGTTCTGTTACTTCCCTTTACTCACTTACAGTAAACCGATGTAATAACTTACCAGACTGTTCCAGCTGTTCTGTTACTTCCAATTACTCACTTACAGTAAACTGATATAATAACTTACCAGACTGTTCCAGCTGTTCTGTTACTTCCCTTTACTGACTTACAGTAAACCGATGTAATAACTTACCAGACTGTTCCAGCTGTTATGTTTTTTCCCTTTACTCACGTACAGTAAACTGATGTAACAACTTACCAGACTGTTCCAGCTGTTCTGTTACTTCCCTTTACTCACAGTAAACTGATGTAATAACTTACCAGACTGTTCCAGCTGTTCTGTTACTTCCCTTTACTGACTTACAGTAAACGGATGTAATAACTTACCAGACTGTTCCAGCTGTTATGTTTTTTCCCTTTACTCACAGTAAACTAATGTAATAACTTACCAGACTGTTCCAGCTGTTCTGTTACTTCCCTTTACTGACTTACAGTAAACCGATGTAATAACTTACCAGACTGTTGCAGCTGTTCGGTTACTTCCCTTTACTGACTTACAGTAAAACTGATGTAATAACTTACCAGACTGTTCCAGCTGTTCTGTTACTTCCCTTTACTCACGTACAGTAAACTGATGTAATAACTTACCAGACTGTTCCAGCTGTTACGGTTTTTCCCTTTACTCACTTACAGTAAACTGATGTAATAACTTACCAGGCTTTTCCAACTGTTTCGTTACTTCCCTTTACTCACAGTAAACTAATGTAATAACTTACCAGACTGTTCCAGCTGTTCGGTTACTTCCCTTTACTGACTTACAGTAAACCGATGTAATAACTTACCAGACTGTTCCAGCTGTTCGGTTACTTCCCTTTACCCACTTATAGTAAACCGATGTAATAACTTACCAGACTGTTCCAGCTGTTCGGTTACTTCCCTTTACTCACTTACAGTAAACCGATGTAATAACTTACCAGACTGTTCCAACTGTTCCGTTACTTCCCTTTACTCACAGTAAACTAATGTAATAACTTACCAGACTGTGCCAGCTGTTCTACTACTTCCCTTTACCCACTTACAGTAAACTGATATAATAACTTGCCACTGTTCCAGCTGTTATGTTACTTCCCTTTACTGACTTACAGTAAACCGATGTAATAACTTACCAGACTGTTCCAGCTGTTATGTTTTTTCCCTTTACTCACGTACAGTAAACTGATGTAACAACTTACCAGACTGTTCCAGCTGTTCTGTTACTTCCCTTTACTCACAGTAAACCGATGTAATAACTTACCAGACTGTTCCAGCTGTTCTGTTACTTCCCTTTACTCACGTACAGTAAACTGATGTAATAACTTACCAGACTGTTCCAGCTGTTACGGTTTTTTCCTTTACTCACTTACAGTAAACTGATGTAATAACTTACCAGGCTTTTCCAACTGTTTCGTTACTTCCCTTTACTCACAGTAAACTAATGTAATAACTTACCAGACTGTTCCAGCTGTTCGGTTACTTCCCTTTACTGACTTACAGTAAACCGATGTAATAACTTACCAGACTGTTCCAGCTGTTCGGTTACTTCCCTTTACCCACTTATAGTAAACCGATGTAATAACTTACCAGACTGTTCCAGCTGTTCGGTTACTTCCCTTTACTCACTTACAGTAAACCGATGTAATAACTTACCAGACTGTTCCAACTGTTCCGTTACTTCCCTTTACTCACAGTAAACTGATGTAATAACTTGCCAGACTGTGCCAGCTGTTCTACTACTTCCCTTTACCCACTTACAGTAAACTGATATAATAACTTGCCACTGTTCCAGCTGTTATGTTACTTCCCTTTACTGACTTACAGTAAACTGATGTAATAACTTACCAGACTGTTCCAGCTGTTACGGTTTTTCCCTTTACTGACTTACAGTAAACCGATGTAATAACTTACCAGGCTTTTCCAACTGTTTCGTTACTTCCCTTTACTCACAGTAAACTAATGTAATAACTTACCAGACTGTTCCAGCTGTTCGGTTACTTCCCTTTACTGACTTACAGTAAACCGATGTAATAACTTACCAGACTGTTCCAGCTGTTCGGTTACTTCCCTTTACCCACTTATAGTAAACCGATGTAATAACTTACCAGACTGTTCCAGCTGTTCGGTTACTTCCCTTTACTCACTTACAGTAAACCGATGTAATAACTTACCAGACTGTTCCAACTGTTCCGTTACTTCCCTTTACTCACAGTAAACTAATGTAATAACTTACCAGACTGTGCCAGCTGTTCTACTACTTCCCTTTACCCACTTACAGTAAACTGATATAATAACTTGCCACTGTTCCAGCTGTTATGTTACTTCCCTTTACTGACTTACAGTAAACCGATGTAATAACTTACCAGACTGTTCCAGCTGTTCGGTTACTTCCCTTTACTCACTTACAACAAACTGATGTAATAACTTACCAGACTGTTCCAGCTGTTCTGTTACTTCCCTTTACTCACTTACAGTAAACTGATGTAATAACTTGCCAGACTGTTCCAGCTGTTCTGTTACTTCCAATTACTTACTTACAGTAAACTGATGTAATAACTTACCAGACTGTTCCAGCTGTTCTGTTACTTCCCTTTACTCACAGTAAACTGATGTAATAACTTACCAGACTGTTCCAGCTGTTCTGCTTTTTCCCTTTACTCACTTACAGTAAACTGATGTAATAACTTACCAGACTGTTCCAGCTGTTTGGTTACTTCCAATTACTCACTTACAGTAAACTGATGTAATAACTTACCAGACTGTTCGAGCTGTTCTGTTACTTCCCTTTACTCACTTACAGTAAACTGATGTAATAACTTACCAGACTGTTCCAGCTGTTCTGTTACTTCCCTTTACTCACTTACAGTAAACTGATGTAATAACTTACCAGACTGTTCCAGCTGTTCTGTTACTTCCCTTTACTCACTTATTTATTATGATTATTCATCAAAAATCCGAACGTGTAAATTTTTTTGTGAAAGCACCAATAGTCATCCCCACAATATCGTCACAATATCGATGTCAAGGTCCAAAAATATCATGATATGGACACAACCTGACCCAGAAAAACACCAACACAAAGCCAACTGAGAGAGAAAACATGCAGCTAGATCTGAATAACTACACAAAGGTCTCAGGAACACTTCGTCAGCCACAAAGGAACCAGGAACACTTCGTCAGTTCACCTCATGTACCTGCACACGTGAAGCGAAACAACACGCCGTTTCCCAGACCACAGCAGTACAACACACAGCCCACAACAGTACAACACACAGCCCACAGCAGCACAACACACAGCCCACAGCAGGACAACACACAGCCCACAGCAGGACAACACACAGCCCACAACAGTACAACACACAGCCCACAACAGTACAACACACAGCCCACAGCAGCACAACACACAGCCCACAGCAGCACAACACACAGCCCACAGCCGCACAACACACAGCCCACAACAGTACAACACACAGACAAAAACACATTTAAGAAGTAAAAGAACCCACATATTCAAACCAACACACACATCCAAACCTAAAAAGAAGTCTCATAAAAATCCCTGTCCAAGGGACCAAACTGCAGCCTGGATGACTAGCGGTTAGCTTAGCTTGCCCCGATGCAGCTCCAGGTGAGGCCGTGGTCCCTGGGCCCACGGCGCAGCAGACCAAGCTCTCGCAGCCGATCCAGCGCCAGCTCTCCCAGCTGACAAACCAAGCCAAAATTAGACGCAGACGTGGACAAAGACACTGCATCGACGGTCTGGGTGAGGCCGCCGCAAATGGGCGTTTGCGCCGCCATCTCCCCACAGCTGTACGGGGCGAGGCCGCTGCGAACGTGAATTCGCGCCACCATCTCCAAAGGACCTTTATCAGCCATCAGCGGGCCATGTGCGGAGACACTGTGCAGCTAAGTGCTCTCCAAAGCAGATCTCAAAGATGACAGCAAACCATCCATCCATCCGTCCATCCATCCGTCCATCCACCCATCCGTCCATCCATCCATCCATCTGTCCATCCATTATCCGAACTGCTTATCCGACAACTGCAACCGAACAAACGGGAGCACACAAACACCTGCAAATGCCATTAAAACAGCAGTAGGTAACATGAATATTCCAGTAC
Source organism: Lampris incognitus (assembly GCF_029633865.1). Lineage (NCBI taxonomy): Eukaryota > Metazoa > Chordata > Actinopteri > Lampriformes > Lampridae > Lampris > Lampris incognitus. Next base: position 794,582 of record NC_079221.1, read on the forward strand.
AAATCCTTCCGCCTCTCTGCTGCCTCGTATCACTCTGCTAAGCCCCGCCCAGCAAATGACTCCGCCTCGCTCTTCAGCCCCTTACACTCGTGTACAACCAGGAAATGTCAACGCGAGACTCGTGAAACGTGTTGTAGTTGGTAATCCATCCATCCATCCATCCATCCATCCATCCATCCACCCATCCATCCACCCATCCACTATGCAAACCTCTTATCCTGCTCTCTGGATCGCGGGGATGCTGGAGCCTATCCCAGCAGTCACTGGGCGGCAGGCCATCCACCTAAAAAACATTTTTTTTCAGCAAATCTCTCAGTTACACTACTATTGTTCATGTGAAGCAGCCATTTCGAGTTGGTCTTGTTCATTTTTAGGGTTACAACCACAAGCGACCGACGGGGCAAGGCAGGCGCGAAATGATCAGTACACGTGCGTCTGCGTTTATAGAACAGCCAATAGGAACGCCTTCTCTTTGGACTGACCCGTGATTGGCTAAAATCTTCCGTCCCGGACTAGATATTCTAAAGCCTGAATACAGAGCCAAGAGGAGGTGCAGAAGTCTAGGTTTCTCTCAGACCACTTGAATTGAACTTGCTTTGAAATACAATTTGTTGTATTGTAGTGTTGTTCTATGTTAAGTACACTGAGAGAGCCACCAAAGCAGACTCAAATTCCATGTATGTGCAAACCTACATGGCCAATACACATGATTCTGATCCTGATTCTGAATATGCTGAAAGATTATTATGGAACTTTTGCCCAATGATGCCAAAAAAAGACAAAAAAACCACCTACCCCAGCATTAAGTCTTGACAGATTTGTATATCCCTGCACTACAATGCTTTGTGTGTGATGTGCTCTAATCCCTGAATCTGTAAAGCACAGTTAGGCATCAATATTGGAATAAGCAGAGCACACAGATGACCACATCAAAACAACCATGAAGTCCCCCCCCCCCCCCCCCCCCGCTTGGATCCCACTGCAAACGCTAATCTCAGTGCTCTTAATCCACTTCAATGCTCCCTTGCAGCGACCTGCCTCCTTACCCAGGACACAGGGCTCTGAGGCCCCCTTCTTAGCATGGAGTAATGCCGTTAAAGCAGATCAGCTCTTACACATCAGACAAAAGGCTGCTTGTAGCATGTGAGACCATCAAGATTTGTAGAATTCTCTTTTTGACGACCACAATAATAAAGTGCTTTTTCCCTTTGATAAACTGCTGAGAAGCAAGGGCAAAATGCATTTCCTGCTCAAAGTTTGCAAGAACAGCTGCACAACACAGTATGATGGGGAACATTTTCAAATGAAGTTGCCCCAAATAACACAAATAGTTAAATGTTGACACAACCAGGTCAATATTTTGAGAAAATGTCAAAAATCTGATTATGCATTCATTATGCAACTCATGTGGGAAGGTGGCCTGGGAACCAAGTGGTCAGAGCTGTTTCCTTTATGGTTGTGAAGAATGGACATATTCTCCATGTTGCGTATTTCTCTCCAGTAGCTAATGCTCGAAAATGTCATCTTGGACCATTAGACACAAGGGAGTGTAAGCATCCCACACTGTGATGCCCACTGAAACACGTGTAAACAATCTAGTGTGTGTACATTCAAGGCAACCCAGGCTGTCTCCGTGTGCGCCAATGCCTGCCCATGCATATGCCTTCTGAGCCACATGTGCGTATGTGGCTTCACTGCGCTTGGCACCTGAATGTGATTTCTGAGATCAGAGTTCATGAGACTGCAGTGGTTTACACACTTAAACTTTGCCTGTATATTTCTGTCATGTGTCTCCCACCGTTGCAGTAATTTAAGTATTAATCGCTCTAAAATGCAAGCACACTGGTTAAAATGATTCTACATCACAGAATTACAATACAATGCAAGTTAAAATGCTCATCTTGCCATCATGGCAAAAGTACTTATCAGATCTTCAAAACCACTTACATTAGCTAGAACCTGTCAGTGGAGCTGTAGCCTGTGTGGATGTGTATTATGTACAAGGGAGTAAACTCAGGTGGATTGTGGGTAACAAGTAGTGAGATCTCACCTGGAGGGGTGCATGCCTCTACGGACGACTGAACCAGCACTGATCTTCTCTTGGAGGGCATGGGCATCTTCCTCTCTTTGTACTTGGCCAACGCTGCTTGGACGGCTTCCGTGTGCAAATCTGAGGAGGAAGACAATCATCCACGCGTTTTAGCTATGATAATGCAAAGCAGCAGGCGGAGGCATTCAAAACGCACAGGAAGCCACAAGACGGATGATTACCGGATCTGAAGCGCTCATCCCTGGCGTTGGCAGCCCGGGACTTGTTGTGTTTGGAACCTGGGAGGGCAGCTTGGGAGGAAGCCTGGATCTTGTTGTCAATTTGGAGAGATGGATCTACACCTGTAGAAAGATGAGTCCAAAAAGACAAGTTGCGAGACTCTGGCGAAGAAGATGGTACAACACAGAAGAGCTACCTCGTCAGGCCAGAACTCTGTGGTCTACACCCATCTACAGGCCAGTGGCCACTCTTGCAAGGATGGCGATGTGCACATGTTTGATAGGGAGTCAAAGAGGCCATCTATGTGAAGAGGGAATGACCATCCCTGAACTGAGGGAGGCCTAAGGGTACATCTGTCACCATCTTACAATGCTGTGATTGCAACTATTCCCCAACGCTCTGTGAATAGTACATGTGGCCATTGCACCTCTAGTTAATGCGCAGAGGAATTTGAATATGAAACCGATCGCTGGTTTCAGTTGTGATGCAACTGTGCAGGTTTCGGTCATCATGCAACTATGCTGATTATAAGGTTGGGGATACCTGCAGTCAACTGAGACTGACGGAGTCATTTAGATGAGTGATGAAATGTTTCTCCCACTAAGCTTTGTGTCCAGATGAACTGACTCAACTTCCTTGAAAGACGAGTGTAGAGGAGTGTTTAAGTGGGGCTTCAAAAACAGAAGGTGTCTGGCTTTAAACCCAGTCAGACCCATTTCTCATGCTTAGAAAGATGGAGTGATGGAACCAGACCTTTGCTCTAACTTCTGATATCAGTGGGCCAGAGGACAATTTGTTTAAGTATCCAGAAGCTACTGGAAATCCCTAATTAGGCAGTTTCCTTCTAACAAAGTTCAAAAGCATTCTACTTAATTTATTCCAACCTCTTATTTGCAGCCTGCAATGACTGACACAAACACACACACACACACACACACACACACACACACACACACACACACACACACACACGACGTGGCGGTCTATTCCTTTGCCTACCAACAAGGGGATTGCCAGTTTGAATCCCCCTGTTACCTCCGGCTTGGTCAGGCGTCCCTACAGACACAATTGGCCGTGTCTGTGGGTGGGAAGCCGGATGTGGGTATGTGTCCTGGTCGCTGCACTAGCGCCTCCTCTGGTTGGTTGGGGCGCCTATTCAGGGGGGAGGGGGAACTGGGGGGAATAGCGTGATCCTCCCACGTGCTACGTCCCCCTGGTGAAACTCCTCACTGTCAGGTGAAAAGAAGAGGCCGGTGACTCCACATGTATGGGAGGAGGCATGTGGTAGTCTGCAGCCCTCCCTGGATCAGCAGAGGAGGTGGAGCAGAGACCGGGACGGCTCAGAAAATAGGATAATTGGCCGAATATAACTGGGGAGAAAAAATCCACATATATGACACGTTACCAATGTCTGAGAAAAAAAGATATTGTCTAATTAATAATTCATCATTGTAACAAACTAAAGATTAACTGCTACTTGCTTAATTACCACATTCTTGTTCTAAAAACAAAGACGTCTAATCTCTGAAACACAATGGAACAGGAAGCCGTCAGAAGAGAGGTACCAACACTGAAGAACAACTCAAACAACCTACAGCTTTATACACAACTATTTCCTGTCAGTGGTGTGTGTGTGTGTGTGTGTGTGTGTGTGTGTGTGTGTGTTTGTGTTTGTGTGTGTGTTGGCTTCAGGCTCAATGGAAACCTATTCAACATCAGGAGTGGACCTCTGAGAACATCACTGAGCTACAGTATGCCGATGATTGTGCCCTGGTAGCTCACACACCAGAAGCCCTACAGAGCACTCTGTCGGCAGTTGTAACTGCATACAGGAGAACGGGACTGATCATCAACACCCAAAAGACAGAGGTAATCTGTCAGTTGACTGCCGGCCTCCCAAACCACCCAACAACCTTCACAGCAGAAGGGCAACAACTGGCCACTGTTCCTGCCTTCAAATATCTGGGAAGCATGCTATCTGACACCTGCACCATAGACGATGAGATTCAGCACCGCCTCAAACAAGCCTCAACATCTTTTGGTCGTCTAAGGAGAAGGGTTTTCCAGAACAGCAACCTCAGTCTCCACACCACAGTGCTTGTTTACAGAGCAGTGTGCATCTCCACACTACTCTATGGATGTGAGGCATGGACCATCTACAGCACCATCTCAGAAGCCTGGAGGCCTTCCATGTAAAATGTCTCCAGAGGATCCTCGGCATTATTTGGGAGGACAGAGTACCACACACAGAGGTGTTGGAGCGGGCAGGCAGCTGCAGCGTGGAGTCTACCCTAAACCACCATCAACTCAGGTGGCTTGGGCATGTTATTCACATGCCCAGCGAACGACTCCCACTAAAGTCCTCTACGGCCAACTACGCCTTGGCCAACGCACTGCTGGTGGGCAGAAGAAGCGGTTCCGAGACCAAATGAAGACCACACTGAAAAGATGTCGGATCAACCCCTCTTCTTTGGAGGAACTTGCTTCCTGCTGCACCACAAGTTGGCGCTCTCACGTCTCAGAGGGAGTGAAGTATATGGAAAACCACCGCACACAACACCGTGTAGTAAAGCGTGCGATGAGGCATGCTCGCAAAGCTACCCCTAACCCCCCCCCCCCAGCACCACTTTTACTTGCCCGGTCTGCAACCACAACTGTGCATCCAGGATCGGACTATTCAGCCACCAAAGGACTGACAAATAGAAGAAGATGGTCATCATCAGACATGATGGACAACCAGCAAACAAGCAAGCGTGTGTGTGTGTGTGTGTGTGTGTGTGTGTGTGTGTGTGTGTGTGTGTGTGTGTGTGTGTGTGTGTGTGTGTGTGTGTGTGTGTGTATAAAAGGGACTAGCAGATTTTAAAAGCTTGCTACTGTAGGTGGCCAGGTGAGAGAACAGTATGGATTTAAAATGGCCACCCATCACATCCTGGTGGTTTCCTTCGTACTAGAAGCCTTCAGAGGTTTACTGCAACACAGCCCCTCAGCTTCTGGTGTCGCAACACTGTTCTGCACACTGAAGAACACATGACAGCAGGGCTGTTCTGCACACTGAAGAACCCATGACAGCAGGGCTGTTCCGCACAATGAAGAACACATGACAGCAGGGCTGTTCTGCACACTGAAGAACCCATGACAGCAGGGCTGTTCTGCACACTGAAGAACCCATGACAGCAGGGCTGTTCCGCACAATGAAGAACACATGACAGCAGGGCTGTTCTGCACACTGAAGAACCCATGACAGCAGGGCTGTTATGCACAATGAAGAACACATGACAGCAAGGCTGTTTTGGACACTGAAGAACACATGACAGCAAGGCTGTTATGCACAATGAAGAACACATGACAGCAAGGCTGTTCTGGACACTGAAGAACACATGACAGTAACGCTGTTCTGCACACTGAAGAACACATGACAGTAACGCTGTTCTGCACACTGAAGAACACATGACAGCAAGGCTGTTCTGCACACTGAAGAACACATGACAGCAAGGCTGTTCTGCACACTGAAGAACACATGACAGCAAGGCTGTTCTGCACACTGAAGAACAGATGACAGCAAGGCTGTTCTGCACACTGAAGAACACATGACAGCAAGGCTGTTCTGCACACTGAAGAACACATGACAGCAAGGCTGTTATGCACACTGAAGAACACATGACAGCAACGCTGTTCTGCACACTGAAGAGCACATGACAGCAAGGCTGTTCTGCACACTGAAGAACAGATGACAGTAACGCTGTTCTGCACACTGAAGAACACATGACATTAGGGCTGTTCTGCACACTGAAGAACAGATGACAGCAAGGCTGTTCTGCACACTGAAGAACACATGACAGCAAGGCTGTTCTGCACACTGAAGAACACATGACAGCAAGGCTGTTCTGCACAATGAAGAACAGATGACAGCAAGGCTGTTCTGCACACTGAAGAACAGATGACAGCAACGCTGTTCTGCACACTGAAGAACATATGACAGCAACGCTGTTCTGCAAACTGAAGAACACATGACAGCAGGGCTGTTCTGCACACTGAAGAACACACGACAGCAACGCTGTTCTGCACACTGAAGAACACATGAGAGCAATGCTGTTCTGCACACTGTAGAACACATGACAGCAAGGCTGTTATGCACACTGAAGAACACATGACAGCAAGGCTGTTCTGCACACTGAAGAACACATAACAGCAAGGCTGTTCTGCACAATGAAGAACAGATGACAGCAAGGCTGTTCTGCACACTGAAGAACATATGACAGCAACGGCTGTTCTGTACACTGAAGAACACATGACAGCAAGGCTGTTCTGCACACTGAAGAACACATGACAGCAACGCTGTTCTGTACACTGAAGAACACATGACAGCAAGGCTGTTCTGCACACTGAAGAACACATGACAGCAACGCTGTTCTGGACACTGAAGAACACATGACAGCAAGGCTGTTCTGCACACTGAAGAACAGATGACAGCAAGGCTGTTCTGCACACTGAAGAACAGATGACAGTAACGCTGTTCTGCAAACTGAAGAACACATGACAGCAACGCTGTTCTGCACACTGAAGAAGACATGACAGCAAGGCTGTTCTGCACACTGAAGAAGAGATGACAGTAACGCTGTTCTGCACACTGAAGAACAGATGACAGTAACGCTGTTCTGCAAACTGAAGAACACATGACAGCGGGGCTGTTCTGCACACTGAAGAACAGATGACAGCAAGGCTGTTCTGCACACTGAAGAACACATGACAGCAAGGCTGTTCTGCACACTGAAGAACACATGACAGCAAGCCTGTTCTGCACACTGAAGAACAGATGACAGTAACGCTGTTCTGCAAACTGAAGAACACATGACAGCAGGGCTGTTCTGCACACTGAAGAACAGATGAGAGCAAGGCTGTTCTGCAAACTGAAGAACACATGACAGCAGGGCTGTTCTGCACACTGAAGAACACATGACAGCAAGGCTGTTCTGCACACTGAATAACACATGACAGCAAGGCTGTTCTGCACACTGAAGAACACATGACAGCAAGGCTGTTCTGCACACTGAAGAACACATGACAGCAGGGCTGTTCTGCACACTGCAGAACACATGACAGCAAGGCTGTTCTGCACACTGAAGAACACATGACAGCAACGCTGTTCTGAACACTGAAGAACACATGACAGCAACGCTGTTCTGCACACTGAAGAACAGATGACAGCAACGCTGTTCTGCACACTGAAGAACACATAACAGCAACGCTGTTCTGGACACTGAAGAACACATGACAGCAACGCTGTTCTGCACACTGAAGAACAGATGACAGCAACGCTGTTCTGCACACTGAAGAACACATGACAGCAGGGCTGTTCTGCACACTGAAGAACACATAACAGCAACGCTGTTCTGGACACTGAAGAACACATGACAGCAACGCTGTTCAACACACTAAAGAACAGATGACAGTAACGCTGTTCTGCACACTGAAGAACAGATGACAGCAACGCTGTTCTGCACACTGAAGAACACATGACAGCAGGGCTGTTCTGCACACTGAAGAACACATGACAGCAACGCTGTTCTGCACACTGAAGAACACATGACAGCAACGCTGTTCTGCACACTGAAGAACAGATGACAGCAACGCTGTTCTGCACACTGAAGAACACATGACAGCAAGGCTGTTCTGCACACTGAAGAAGAGATGACAGTAACGCTGTTCTACACACTAAAGAACAGATGACAGTAACGCTGTTCTGCCCACTGAAGAACACATGACAGCAGGGCTGTTCTGCACACTGAAGAACAGATGACAGCAAGGCTGTTCTGCACACTGAAGAACACATGACAGCAAGGCTGTTCTGCACACTGAAGAACACATGACAGCAAGGCTGTTCTGCACACTGAAGAACACATGACAGCAACGCTGTTCTGCACACTGAATAACACATGACAGCAACGCTGTTCTGGACACTGAAGAACACATGACAGCAATGCTGTTCTGCACACTGAAGAACACATGACAGCAACGCTGTTCTGCACACTGAATAACACATGACAGCAACGCTGTTCTGCACACTGAAGAACAGATGACAGTAACGCTGTTCTACACACTGAAGAACACAAGACAGCAGGGCTGTTCTGCACACTGAAGAACACATGACAGCAAGGCTGTTCTGCACACTGAAGAACACATGACAGCAACGCTGTTCTACACACTGAAGAACACATGACAGCAATGCTGTTCTGCACACTGAAGAACACATGACAGCAACGCTGTTCTGCACACTGAATAACACATGACAGCAAAGCTGTTCTGCGCACTGAAGAACAGATGACAGTAACGCTGTTCTACACACTGAAGAACACATGACAGCAGGGCTGTTCTGCACACTGAAGAACACATGACAGCAAGGCTGTTCTGCACACTGAAGAACACATGACAGTAACGCTGTTCTACACACTGAAGAAGAGATGACAGCAAGGCTGTTCTGCACACTGAAGAACACATGACATCAACGCTGTTCTGCACACTGAAGAACACATGACAGCAACGCTGTTCTACACACTGAAGAACAGATGAAAGGAACACTGTTCTGCACACTGAAGAACACATGACAGCAAGGCTGTTCTGCACACTGAAGAACAGATGACAGCAACGCTGTTCTGCACACTGAAGAACACATGACAGCAAGGCTGTTCTGCACACTTAAGAACAGATGACAGCAACGCTGTTCTACACACTGAAGAAGAGATGACAGTAACGCTGTTCTGCACACTGAAGAACAGATGACAGCAACGCTGTTCTACACACTGAAGAAGAGATGACAGTAACGCTGTTCTGCACACTGAAGAACACATGACAGCAGGGCTGTTCTGCACACTGAAGAACAGATGACAGCAAGGCTGTTCTGCACACTGAAGAACACATGACAGCAAGGGCTGTTCTGCACACTGAAGAACACATGACAGCAAGGCTGTTATGCACACTGAAGAACACATGACAGCAAGGCTGTTCTGGACACTGAAGAACACATGACAATAAGGCTGTTATGCACACTGAAGAACACATGACAGCAAGGGCTGTTCTGCACACTGAAGAACACATGACAGCAACGCTGTTCTGTACACTGAAGAACACATGACAGCAAGGCTGTTCTGCACACGGAAGAACACATGACAGCAACGCTGTTCTGGACACTGAAGAACACATGACAGCAAGGCTGTTCTGCACACTGAAGAACAGATGACAGCAACGCTGTTCTGCACACTGAAGAACAGATGACAGCAAGGCTGTTCTGCACACTGAAGAACAGATGACAGCAAGGCTGTTATGCACACTGAAGAAGACATGACAGTAACGCTGTTCTGCACACTGAAGAACAGATGACAGTAACGCTGTTCTGCAAACTGAAGAACACATGACAGCGGGGCTGTTCTGCACACTGAAGAACAGATGACAGCAAGGCTGTTCTGCACACTGAAGAACACATGACAGCAAGGCTGTTCTGCACACTGAAGAACACATGACAGCAACGCTGTTCTGCACACTGAAGAACAGATGACAGTAACGCTGTTCTGCAAACTGAAGAACACATGACAGCAGGGCTGTTCTGCACACTGAAGAACAGATGACAGCAAGGCTGTTCTGCAAACTGAAGAGCACATGACAGAGGGGTTGTTCTGCACACTGAAGAACACATGACAGCAAGGCTGTTCTGCACACTGAAGAACACATGACAGCAAGGCTGTTCTACACACTGAAGAACAGATGAAAGGAACACTGTTCTGCACACTGAAGAACACATGACAGCAAGGCTGTTCTGCACACTGAAGAACAGATGACAGCAACGCTGTTCTGCACACTGAAGAACACATGACAACAAGGCTGTTCTGCACACTGAAGAACAGATGACAGCAACGCTGTTCTACACACTGAAGAAGAGATGACAGTAACGCTGTTCTGCACACTGAAGAACAGATGACAGCAACGCTGTTCTACACACTGAAGAAGAGATGACAGTAACGCTGTTCTGCACACTGAAGAACACATGACAGCAACGCTGTTCTGCAAACTGAAGAACACATGACAGCAGGGCTGTTCTGCACACTGAAGAACAGATGACAGCAAGGCTGTTCTGGACACTGAAGAACACATGACAGCAACGCTGTTCTGCACACTGAAGAACAGATGACAGCAAGGCTGTTCTGCACACTGAAGAACACATGACAGCAATGCTGTTCTGCACACTGAAGAACAGATGACAGCAACGCTGTTCTGCACACTGAAGAACACATGACAGCAAGGCTGTTCTGCACACTGAAGAAGAGATGACAGTAACGCTGTTCTACACACTAAAGAACAGATGACAGTAACGCTGTTCTGCACACTGAAGAACACATGACAGCAGGGCTGTTCTGCACACTGAAGAACAGATGACAGCAAGGCTGTTCTGCACACTGAAGAAGACATGACAGTAACGCTGTTCTGCACACTGAAGAACACATGACAGCAAGGCTGTTCTGCACACTGAAGAACACATGACAGCAACGCTGTTCTGCACACTGAATAACACATGACAGCAACGCTGTTCTGGACACTGAAGAACACATGACAGCAAGCATGTTCTACACACTGAAGAACACATGACAGCAATGCTGTTCTGCACACTGAAGAACACATGACAGCAACGCTGTTCTACACACTGAAGAACACATGACAGCAGGGCTGTTCTGCACACTGAAGAACACATGACAGCAAGGCTGTTCTGCACACTGAAGAACACATGACAGCAACGCTGTTCTACACACTGAAGAACACATGACAGCAATGCTGTTCTGCCCACTGAAGAACACATGACAGCAACGCTGTTCTGCACACTGAATAACACATGACAGCAACGCTGTTCTGCACACTGAAGAACAGATGCCAGTAACGCTGTTCTACACACTGAAGAACACATGACAGCAGGGCTGTTCTGCACACTGAAGAACACATGACAGCAAGGCTGTTCTGCACACTGAAGAACACATGACAGTAACGCTGTTCTACACACTGAAGAAGAGATGACAGCAAGGCTGTTCTGCACACTGAAGAACACATGACATCAACGCTGTTCTGCACACTGAAGAACACATGACAGCAACGCTGTTCTACACACTGAAGAACAGATGAAAGGAACACTGTTCTGCACACTGAAGAACACATGACAGCAAGGCTGTTCTGCACACTGAAGAACAGATGACAGCAACGCTGTTCTGCACACTGAAGAACACATGACAGCAAGGCTGTTCTGCACACTTAAGAACAGATGACAGCAACGCTGTTCTACACACTGAAGAAGAGATGACAGTAACGCTGTTCTGCACACTGAAGAACAGATGACAGCAACGCTGTTCTACACACTGAAGAAGAGATGACAGTAACGCTGTTCTGCACACTGAAGAACACATGACAGCAGGGCTGTTCTGCACACTGAAGAACAGATGACAGCAAGGCTGTTCTGCACACTGAAGAACACATGACAGCAAGGGCTGTTCTGCACACTGAAGAACACATGACAGCAAGGCTGTTATGCACACTGAAGAACACATGACAGCAAGGCTGTTCTGGACACTGAAGAACACATGACAATAAGGCTGTTATGCACACTGAAGAACACATGACAGCAAGGGCTGTTCTGCACACTGAAGAACACATGACAGCAACGCTGTTCTGTACACTGAAGAACACATGACAGCAAGGCTGTTCTGCACACGGAAGAACACATGACAGCAACGCTGTTCTGGACACTGAAGAACACATGACAGCAAGGCTGTTCTGCACACTGAAGAACAGATGACAGCAACGCTGTTCTGCACACTGAAGAACAGATGACAGCAAGGCTGTTCTGCACACTGAAGAACAGATGACAGCAAGGCTGTTATGCACACTGAAGAAGACATGACAGTAACGCTGTTCTGCACACTGAAGAACAGATGACAGTAACGCTGTTCTGCAAACTGAAGAACACATGACAGCGGGGCTGTTCTGCACACTGAAGAACAGATGACAGCAAGGCTGTTCTGCACACTGAAGAACACATGACAGCAAGGCTGTTCTGCACACTGAAGAACACATGACAGCAACGCTGTTCTGCACACTGAAGAACAGATGACAGTAACGCTGTTCTGCAAACTGAAGAACACATGACAGCAAGGCTGTTCTGCAAACTGAAGAACACATAACAGCAGGGCTGTTCTGCACACTGAAGAACACATGACAGCAAGGCTGTTCTGCAAACTGAAGAACACATGACAGCAAGGCTGTTCTACACACTGAAGAACAGATGAAAGGAACACTGTTCTGCACACTGAAGAACACATGACAGCAAGGCTGTTCTGCACACTGAAGAACAGATGAAAGGAACACTGTTCTGCACACTGAAGAACACATGACAGCAAGGCTGTTCTGCACACTGAAGAACACATGACAGCAGGGCTGTTCTGCACACTGAAGAACACATGACAGCAAGGCTGTTCTACACACTGAAGAACAGATGAAAGGAACACTGTTCTGCACACTGAAGAACACATGACAGCAAGGCTGTTTTGCACACTGAAGAACAGATGACAGCAACGCTGTTCTGCACACTGAAGAACACATGACAACAAGGCTGTTCTGCACACTGAAGAACAGATGACAGCAACGCTGTTCTACACACTGAAGAAGAGATGACAGTAACGCTGTTCTGCACACTGACGAACAGATGACAGCAACGCTGTTCTATACACTGAAGAAGAGATGACAGTAACGCTGTTCTGCACACTGAAGAACACATGACAGGAACGCTGTTCTGCAAACTGAAGAACACATGACAGCAAGGCTGTTATGCACACTGAAGAACACATGACAGCAAGGCTGTTCTGGACACTGAAGAACACATGACAATAAGGCTGTTATGCACACTGAAGAACACATGACAGCAAGGGCTGTTCTGCACACTGAAGAACACATGACAGCAACGCTGTTCTGTACACTGAAGAACACATGACAGAAAGGCTGTTCTGCACACGGAAGAACACATGACAGCAACGCTGTTCTGGACACTGAAGAACACATGACAGCAAGGCTGTTCTGCACACTGAAGAACAGATGACAGCAACGCTGTTCTGCACACTGAAGAACAGATGACAGCAAGGCTGTTCTGCACACTGAAGAACAGATGACAGCAAGGCTGTTATGCACACTGAAGAAGACATGACAGTAACGCTGTTCTGCACACTGAAGAACAGATGACAGTAACGCTGTTCTGCAAACTGAAGAACACATGACAGCGGGGCTGTTCTGCACACTGAAGAACAGATGACAGCAAGGCTGTTCTGCACACTGAAGAACACATGACAGCAAGGCTGTTCTGCACACTGAAGAACACATGACAGCAAGGCTGTTCTGCACACTGAAGAACAGATGACAGTAACGCTGTTCTGCAAACTGAAGAACACATGACAGCAGGGCTGTTCTGCACAATGAAGAACAGATGACAGCAAGGCTGTTCTGCAAACTGAAGAACACATGACAGCAGGGCTGTTCTGCACACTGAAGAACACATGACAGCAAGGCTGTTCTGCACACTGAAGAACACATGACAGCAAGGCTGTTCTGCACACTGAAGAACACATGACAGCAGGGCTGTTCTGCACACTGCAGAACACATGACAGCAAGGCTGTTCTGCACACTGAAGAACACATGACAGCAACGCTGTTCTGCACACTGAAGAACACATGACAGCAACGCTGTTCTGGACACTGAAGAACACATGACAGCAGCGCTGTTCTGCACACTGAAGAACACATGACAGCAAGGCTGTTCTGCACACTGAAGAACACATGACAGCAACGCTGTTCTGGACACTGAAGAACACATGACAGCAACGCTGTTCTGCACACTGAAGAACAGATGACAGCAACGCTGTTCTGCACACTGAAGAACACATGACAGCAGGGCTGTTCTGCACACTGAAGAACACATGACAGCAACGCTGTTCTGCACACTGAAGAACACATGACAGCAAGGCTGTTATGCACACTGAAGAACACATGACAGCAAGGCTGTTATGCACACTGAAGAACACATAACAGCAAGGCTGTTCTGCACAATGAAGAACACATGACATCAAGGTTGTTCTGCACACTGAAGAACACACGACAACAACGCTGTTCTGCACACTGAAGAACACACGACAGCAACGATGTTCTGCACACTGAAGAACACATGACAGCAAGGCTGGTCTGCACACTGAAGAACACAAGACAGCAAGGCTGTTCTGCACACTGAAGAACACATGACAGCAAGGCTGTTCTGCACACTGAAGGCTAGATGACAGAAACGCTGTTCTGCAAACAGAAGAACACATGACAGCAGGGGTGTTCTGCACACTGAAGAACAGATGACAGCAAGGCTGTTCTGCAAACTGAAGAACACATGACAGCAGGGCTGTTCTGCACACTGAAGAACACATGACAGCAAGGCTGTTCTGCACACTGAAGAACACATGACAGCAAGGCTGTTCTGCACACTGAAGAACACATGACAGCAGGGCTGTTCTGCACACTGCAGAACACATGACAGCAAGGCTGTTCTGCACACTGAAGAACACATGACAGCAAGGCTGTTCTGCACACTGAAGAACACATGACAGCAACGCTGTTCTGGACACTGAAGAACACATGACAGCAGCGCTGTTCTGCACACTGAAGAACAGATGACAGCAACGCTGTTCTGCACACTGAAGAACACATGACAGCAGGGCTGTTCTGCACACTGAAGAACACATGAAAGCAAGGCTGTTCTGCACACTGAAGAACACATGACAGCAACACTGTTCTGGACACTGAAGAACAAATAACAGCAACGCTGTTCTGGACACTGAAGAACACATGACAGCAACGCTGTTCTGCACACTGAAGAACAGATGACAGCAAGGCTGTTCTACACACTGAAGAACATATGACAGCAACGCTGTTCTGCACACTGACGAACACATGACAGCAACGCTGTTCTGCACACTGAAGAACAGATGACAGCAACGCTGTTCTGCACACTGAAGAACAGATGACAGTAACGCTGTTCTACACACTGAAGAACACATGACAGCAAGGCTGTTCTGCACACTGAAGAACATATGACAGCAAGGCTGTTCTGCACACTGAAGAACACATGACAGCAACGCTGTTCTGGACACTGAAGAACACATGACAGCAAAGCTGTTCTGTACACTGAAGAACACATGACAGCAAGGCTGTTCTACACACTGAAGAACACATGACAGCAATGCTGTTCTGCACACTGAAGAACACATGACAGCAACGCTGTTCTGCACACTGAAGAACACATGACAGCAACGCTGTTCTGCACACTGAAGAACACATGACAGCAAGGCTGTTCTGCACACTGAAGAACACATGACAGCAATGCTGTTCTGCACACTGAAGAACACATGACAGCAACGCTGTTCTGCACACTGAAGAACAAATGACAGCAACGCTGTTCTGCACACTGAAGAACACATGACAGCAACGCTGTTCTGCAAACTGAAGAACACATGACAGCAGGGCTGTTCTGCACACTGAAGAACACATGACAGCAACGCTGTTCTGCACACTGAAGAACAGATGACAGCAAGGCTGTTCTGCACACTGAAGAACAGATGACAGCAAGGCTGTTCTGCACACTCAAGAACACATGACAGCAACGCTGTTCCACACACTGAAGAACTGATGTATAAAAGGGACTAGCAGATTTTAAAAGCTTGCTACTGTGGGTGGCCAGGTGAGAGAACAGTATGGATTTAAAATGGCCACCCATCACATACTGGTGGTTTCCTTCGTACTGGAAGCCTTCAGAGGTTTACTGCAACACAGCCCCTCAGCTTCTGGTGTCGCCACACTGTTCCGCACACTGAAGAACACATGACAGCAAGGCTGTTCTGCACACTGAAGAACACATGACAGCAAGGCTGTTCCGCACAATGAAGAACACACGACAGCAAGGCTGTTCCTCACAATGAAGAACACATGACAGCAAGGCTGTTCTGCACACTGAAGAACACATGACAGCAACGCTGTTCTGCACACTGAAGAACACATGACAGCAAGGTTGTTCTGCACACTGAAGAACACATGACAGCAAGGCTGTTCTGCACACTGAAGAACACATGACAGCAAGGCTGTTCTGCACACTGAAAAACACATGACAGCAAGGCTGTTATGCACACTGAAGAACACATAACAGCAAGGCTGTTCTGCACAATGAAGAACACATGACATCAAGGTTGTTCTGCACACTGAAGAACACATGACAGCAAGGCTGTTCTGCACACTGAAGAACACATAACAGCAACGCTGTTCTGGACACTGAAGAACACATGACAGCAACGCTGTCCCGCACAATGAAGAAAACATGACAGCAAGGGCTGTTCTGCACACTGAAGAACACATGACAGCAAGGCTGTTCTGCACAATGAAGAACACATGACAGCAAGGCTGTTCTGCACAATGAAGAACACCTGACAGCAAGGCTGTTCTGCACACTGAAGAACAGATGACAGCAACGCTGTTCTGCACACTGAAGAACAGATGACAGTAACGCTGTTCTGCACACTGAAGAACACATGACAGCAGGGCTGTTCTGCACACTGAAGAACACATGACAGCAAGGCTGTTCTGCACACTGAAGAACACATGACAGTAACGCTGTTCTGCACACTGAAGAACACATGATAGCAAGGCTGTTATGCACACTGAAGAACACATGACAGCAAGGCTGTTCTACACACTGAAGAACACAAGACAGCAATGCTGTTCTGCACACTGAAGAACAGATGACAGCAACGCTGTTCTGCACACTGAAGAACAGATGACAGCAACGCTGTTCTGCACACTGAAGAACACATGACAGCAAGGCTGCTCTGCACACTGAAGAACAGATGACAGCAACGCTGTTCTACACACTGAAGAAGAGATGACAGTAACGCTGTTCTGCACACTGAAGAACAGATGACAGCAACGCTGTTCTACACACTGAAGAAGAGATGACAGTAACGCTGTTCTGCACACTGAAGAACACATGACAGCAACGCTGTTCTGCAAACTGAAGAACACATGACAGCAGGGCTGTTCTGCACACTGAAGAACAGATGACAGCAAGGCTGTTCTGCACACTGAAGAACACATGACAGCAAGGGCTGTTCTGCACACTGAAGAACACATGACAGCAAGGCTGTTATGCACACTGAAGAACACATGACAGCAACGCTGTTCTGCACACTGAAGAACACATGACAGCAAGGCTGTTCTGCACACTGAAGAACAGATGACAGCAACGCTGTTCTGGACACTGAAGAACAAATGACAGCAACGCTGTTCTGCACACTGAAGAACAGATGACAGCAAGGCTGTTATGCACACTGAAGAACACATGACAGCAACACTGTTCTGCACACTGAAGAACACATGACAGCAAGGCTGTTCTGCACACTGAAGAACAGATGACAGCAACGCTGTTCTGCACACTGAAGAACACATGATAGCAATGCTGTTCTGAACACTGAAGAACACATGACCGCACGCTGTTCTACACACTGAAGAACACATGACAGCAATGCTGTTCTGCACACTGAAGAACACATGACAGCAACGCTGTTCTGCACACTGAAGAACACATGATAGCAATGCTGTTCTGAACACTGAAGAACACATGACCGCACGCTGTTCTACACACTGAAGAACACATGACAGCAATGCTGTTCTGCACACTGAAGAACACATGACAGCAACGCTGTTCTGCACACTGAAGAACACATGACAGCAACGCTGTTCTGCACACTGAAGAACAGATGACAGTAACGCTGTTCTACACACTGAAGAACACATGACAGCAACGCTGTTCTGCACACTGAAGAACACATGACAACAAGGCTGTTCTGCACACTGACGAACACATGACAGCAACGCTGTTCTGCACACTGAAGAACACATGATAGCAAGGCTGTTATGCACACTGAAGAACACATGACAGCAAGGCTGTTCTACACACTGAAGAACACAAGACAGCAATGCTGTTCTGCACACTGAAGAACACATGACAGCAAGGCTGTTCTGCACACTGCAGAACACATGACAGCAAGGCTGTTCTGCACACTGAAGAACACATGAGAGCAACGCTGTTCTGCACACTGAAGAACACATGACAGCAACGCTGTTCTGGACACTGAAGAACACATGACAGCAACGCTGTTCTGCACACTGAAGAACAGATGACAGCAACGCTGTTCTGCACACTGAAGAACACATGACAGCAGGGCTGTTCTGCACACTGAAGAACACATGACAGCAAGGCTGTTCTGCACACTGAAGAACACATGACAGCAACGCTGTTCTGGACACTGAAGAACACATAACAGCAACGCTGTTCTGGACACTGAAGAACACATGACAGCAACGCTGTTCTGCACACTGAAGAACAGATGACAGCAAGGCTGTTCTACACACTGAAGAACACATGACAGCAATGATGTTCTGCACACTGAAGAACACATGACAGCAACGCTGTTCTGCACACTGAAGAACACATGACAGCAACGCTGTTCTGCACACTGAAGAACATTTGACAGCAACGCTGTTCTGCACACTGAAGAACAGATGACAGTAACGCTGTTCTACACACTGAAGAACATTTGACAGCAGGGCTGTTCTGCACACTGAAGAACAGGTGACAGCAAGGCTGTTCTGCACACTGAAGAGCACATGACAGCAAGGCTGTTCTGCACACTGAAGAACACATGACAGCAAGGCTGTTCCGCACAATGAAGAACACACGACAGCAAGGCTGTTCTGCAAAACGAAGAACACATGACAGCAAGGCTGTTCTGCACACTGAAGAACACATGACAGCAAGGCTGTTCTGCACACTGAAGAACACATGACAGCAAGGCTGTTCTGCACACTGAAGGCTAGATGACAGTAACGCTGTTCTGCAAACTGAAGAACACATGACAGCAGGGCTGTTCTGCACACTGAAGAACAGATGACAGCAAGGCTGTTCTGCAAACTGAAGAACACATGACAGCAGGGCTGTTCTGCACACTGAAGAACACATGACAGCAAGGCTGTTCTGCACACTGAAGAACACATGACAGCAAGGCTGTTCTGCACACTGAAGAACACATGACAGCAGGGCTGTTCTGCACACTGCAGAACACATGACAGCAACGCTGTCCTGCACACTGAAGAACACATGACAGCAAGGCTGTTCTGCACACTGAAGAACACATGACAGCAACGCTGTTCTGGACACTGAAGAACACATGACAGCAGCGCTGTTCTGCACACTGAAGAACAGATGACAGCAACGCTGTTCTGCACACTGAAGAACACATGACAGCAGGGCTGTTCTGCACACTGAAGAACACATGACAGCAACGCTGTTCTGCACACTGAAGAACAGATGACAGCAAGGCTGTTCTGCACACTCAAGAACACATGACAGCAACGCTGTTCCACACACTGAAGAACTGATGTATAAAAGGGACTAGCAGATTTTAAAAGCTTGCTACTGTGGGTGGCCAGGTGAGAGAACAGTATGGATTTAAAATGGCCACCCATCACATACTGGTGGTTTCCTTCGTACTGGAAGCCTTCAGAGGTTTACTGCAACACAGCCCCTCAGCTTCTGGTGTCGCCACACTGTTCTGCACACTGAAGAACACATGACAGCAGGGCTGTTCCGCACACTGAAGAACACATGACAGCAAGGCTGTTCTGCACACTGAAGAACACATGACAGCAAGGCTGTTCCGCACAATGAAGAACACACGACAGCAAGGCTGTTCTGCACAATGAAGAACACATGACAGCAAGGCTGTTCTGCACACTGAAGAACACATGACAGCAACGCTGTTCTGCACACTGAAGAACACATGACAGCAAGGCTGTTCTGCACACTGAAGAACACATGACAGCAAGGCTGTTCTGCACACTGAAGAACACATGACAGCAAGGCTGTTCTGCACACTGAAAAACACATGACAGCAAGGCTGTTATGCACACTGAAGAACACATAACAGCAAGGCTGTTCTGCACAATGAAGAACACATGACATCAAGGTTGTTCTGCACACTGAAGAACACATGACAGCAAGGCTGTTCTGCACACTGAAGAACACATAACAGCAACGCTGTTCTGGACACTGAAGAACACATGACAGCAACGCTGTCCCGCACAATGAAGAAAACATGACAGCAAGGGCTGTTCTGCACACTGAAGAACACATGACAGCAAGGCTGTTCTGCACAATGAAGAACACATGACAGCAAGGCTGTTCTGCACAATGAAGAACACATGACAGCAAGGCTGTTCTGCACACTGAAGAACAGATGACAGCAACGCTGTTCTGCACACTGAAGAACAGATGACAGTAACGCTGTTCTGCACACTGAAGAACACATGACAGCAGGGCTGTTCTGCACACTGAAGAACACATGACAGCAAGGCTGTTCTGCACACTGAAGAACACATGACAGTAACGCTGTTCTGCACACTGAAGAACACATGATAGCAAGGCTGTTATGCACACTGAAGAACACATGACAGCAAGGCTGTTCTACACACTGAAGAACACAAGACAGCAATGCTGTTCTGCACACTGAAGAACAGATGACAGCAACGCTGTTCTGCACACTGAAGAACAGATGACAGCAACGCTGTTCTGCACACTGAAGAACACATGACAGCAAGGCTGCTCTGCACACTGAAGAACAGATGACAGCAACGCTGTTCTACACACTGAAGAAGAGATGACAGTAACGCTGTTCTGCACACTGAAGAACAGATGACAGCAACGCTGTTCTACACACTGAAGAAGAGATGACAGTAACGCTGTTCTGCACACTGAAGAACACATGACAGCAACGCTGTTCTGCAAACTGAAGAACACATGACAGCAGGGCTGTTCTGCACACTGAAGAACAGATGACAGCAAGGCTGTTCTGCACACTGAAGAACACATGACAGCAAGGGCTGTTCTGCACACTGAAGAACACATGACAGCAAGGCTGTTATGCACACTGAAGAACACATGACAGCAACGCTGTTCTGCACACTGAAGAACACATGACAGCAAGGCTGTTCTGCACACTGAAGAACAGATGACAGCAACGCTGTTCTGGACACTGAAGAACAAATGACAGCAACGCTGTTCTGCACACTGAAGAACAGATGACAGCAAGGCTGTTATGCACACTGAAGAACACATGACAGCAACACTGTTCTGCACACTGAAGAACACATGACAGCAAGGCTGTTCTGCACACTGAAGAACAGATGACAGCAACGCTGTTCTGCACACTGAAGAACACATGATAGCAATGCTGTTCTGAACACTGAAGAACACATGACCGCACGCTGTTCTACACACTGAAGAACACATGACAGCAATGCTGTTCTGCACACTGAAGAACACATGACAGCAACGCTGTTCTGCACACTGAAGAACACATGATAGCAATGCTGTTCTGAACACTGAAGAACACATGACCGCACGCTGTTCTACACACTGAAGAACACATGACAGCAATGCTGTTCTGCACACTGAAGAACACATGACAGCAACGCTGTTCTGCACACTGAAGAACACATGACAGCAACGCTGTTCTGCACACTGAAGAACAGATGACAGTAACGCTGTTCTACACACTGAAGAACACATGACAGCAAGGCTGTTCTGCACACTGACGAACATATGACAGCAACGCTGTTCTGCACACTGAAGAACACATGATAGCAAGGCTGTTATGCACACTGAAGAACACATGACAGCAAGGCTGTTCTACACACTGAAGAACACAAGACAGCAATGCTGTTCTGCACACTGAAGAACACATGACAGCAAGGCTGTTCTGCACACTGCAGAACACATGACAGCAAGGCTGTTCTGCACACTGAAGAACACATGAGAGCAACGCTGTTCTGCACACTGAAGAACACATGACAGCAACGCTGTTCTGGACACTGAAGAACACATGACAGCAACGCTGTTCTGCACACTGAAGAACAGATGACAGCAACGCTGTTCTGCACACTGAAGAACACATGACAGCAGGGCTGTTCTGCACACTGAAGAACATATGACAGCAAGGCTGTTCTGCACACTGAAGAACACATGACAGCAACGCTGTTCTGGACACTGAAGAACACATAACAGCAACGCTGTTCTGGACACTGAAGAACACATGACAGCAACGCTGTTCTGCACACTGAAGAACAGATGACAGCAAGGCTGTTCTACACACTGAAGAACACATGACAGCAATGATGTTCTGCACACTGAAGAACACATGACAGCAACGCTGTTCTGCACACTGAAGAACACATGACAGCAACGCTGTTCTGCACACTGAAGAACATTTGACAGCAACGCTGTTCTGCACACTGAAGAACAGATGACAGTAACGCTGTTCTACACACTGAAGAACATTTGACAGCAGGGCTGTTCTGCACACTGAAGAACAGGTGACAGCAAGGCTGTTCTGCACACTGAAGAGCACATGACAGCAAGGCTGTTCTGCACACTGAAGAACACATGACAGCAAGGCTGTTCCGCACAATGAAGAACACACGACAGCAAGGCTGTTCTGCACAACGAAGAACACATGACAGCAAGGCTGTTCTGCACACTGAAGAACACATGACAGCAAGGCTGTTCTGCACACTGAAGAACACATGACAGCAAGGCTGTTCTGCACACTGAAGAACACATGACAGCAGGGCTGTTCTGCACACTGCAGAACACATGACAGCAACGCTGTCCTGCACACTGAAGAACACATGACAGCAAGGCTGTTCTGCACACTGAAGAACACATGACAGCAACGCTGTTCTGGACACTGAAGAACACATGACAGCAGCGCTGTTCTGCACACTGAAGAACAGATGACAGCAACGCTGTTCTGCACACTGAAGAACACATGACAGCAGGGCTGTTCTGCACACTGAAGAACACATGAAAGCAAGGCTGTTCTGCACACTGAAGAACACATGACAGCAACACTGTTCTGGACACTGAAGAACACATGACAGCAACGCTGTTCTGCACACTGAAGAACAGATGACAGCAAGGCTGTTCTACACACTGAAGAACACATGACCGCAATGCTGTTCTGCACACTGAAGAACACATGACAGCAACGCTGTTCTGCACACTGACGAACACATGACAGCAACGCTGTTCTGCACACTGAAGAACAGATGACAGCAACGCTGTTCTGCACACTGAAGAACAGATGACAGTAACGCTGTTCTACACACTGAAGAACAAATGACAGCAGGGCTGTTCTGCACACTGAAGAACAGATGACAGCAAGGCTGTTCTGCACACTGAAGAACACATGACAGCAACGCTGTTCTGGACACTGAAGAACACATGACAGCAAAGCTGTTCTGTACACTGAAGAACACATGACAGCAAGGCTGTTCTACACACTGAAGAACACATGACAGCAATGCTGTTCTGCACACTGAAGAACACATGACAGCAACGCTGTTCTGCACGCTGAAGAACACATGACAGCAACGCTGTTCTGCACACTGAAGAACACATGACAGCAAGGCTGTTCTGCACACTGAAGAACACATGACAGCAATGCTGTTCTGCACACTGAAGAACACATGACAGCAACGCTGTTCTGCACACTGAAGAACACATGACAGCAAGGCTGTTCTGCACACTGAAGAACACATGACAGCAAGGCTGTTCTGCACACTGAAGAACACATGACAGCAAGGCTGTTCTGCACACTGAAGAACACATGACAGCAAGGCTGTTATGCACACTGAAGAACACATAACAGCAAGGCTGTTCTGCACAATGAAGAACACATGACATCAAGGTTGTTCTGCACACTGAAGAACACATGACAGCAAGGCTGTTCTGCACACTGAAGAACACATAACAGCAACGCTGTTCTGGACACTGAAGAACACATGACAGCAACGCTGTCCCGCACAATGAAGAAAACATGACAGCAAGGGCTGTTCTGCACACTGAAGAACACATGACAGCAAGGCTGTTCTGCACAATGAAGAACACATGACAGCAACGCTGTTCTGGACACTGAAGAACACATGACAGCAACGCTGTCCTGCACACTGAAGAACAGATGACAGCAACGCTGTTCTGCACACTGAAGAA
Source organism: Lampris incognitus (assembly GCF_029633865.1). Classification (NCBI taxonomy): domain Eukaryota; kingdom Metazoa; phylum Chordata; class Actinopteri; order Lampriformes; family Lampridae; genus Lampris; species Lampris incognitus. The sequence continues at coordinate 819,061 of NC_079221.1, forward strand.
CACATGACAGCAAGGCTGTTCTGCACACTGAAGAAAAGATGACAGTAACGCTGTTCTGCACCCTGAAGAACACATGACAGCAAGGCTGTTCTGCACACTGAAGAACAGATGACAGCAACGCTGTTCTGGACACTGAAGAACAAATGACAGCAACGCTGTTCTGCACACTGAAGAACAGATGACAGCAAGGCTGTTATGCACACTGAAGAACACATGACAGCAACACTGTTCTGCACACTGAAGAACACATGACAGCAAGGCTGTTCTGCACACTGAAGAACAGATGACAGCAACGCTGTTCTGCACACTGAAGAACACATGATAGCAATGCTGTTCTGAACACTGAAGAACACATGACCGCACGCTGTTCTACACACTGAAGAACACATGACAGCAATGCTGTTCTGCACACTGAAGAACACATGACAGCAACGCTGTTCTGCACACTGAAGAACACATGATAGCAATGCTGTTCTGAACACTGAAGAACACATGACCGCACGCTGTTCTACACACTGAAGAACACATGACAGCAATGCTGTTCTGCACACTGAAGAACACATGACAGCAACGCTGTTCTGCACACTGAAGAACACATGACAGCAACGCTGTTCTGCACACTGAAGAACAGATGACAGTAACGCTGTTCTACACACTGAAGAACACATGACAGCAACGCTGTTCTGCACACTGAAGAACACATGACAGCAAGGCTGTTCTGCACACTGACGAACACATGACAGCAACGCTGTTCTGCACACTGAAGAACACATGATAGCAAGGCTGTTATGCACACTGAAGAACACATGACAGCAAGGCTGTTCTACACACTGAAGAACACAAGACAGCAATGCTGTTCTGCACACTGAAGAACACATGACAGCAAGGCTGTTCTGCACACTGCAGAACACATGACAGCAAGGCTGTTCTGCACACTGAAGAACACATGAGAGCAACGCTGTTCTGCACACTGAAGAACACATGACAGCAACGCTGTTCTGGACACTGAAGAACACATGACAGCAACGCTGTTCTGCACACTGAAGAACAGATGACAGCAACGCTGTTCTGCACACTGAAGAACACATGACAGCAGGGCTGTTCTGCACACTGAAGAACACATGACAGCAAGGCTGTTCTGCACACTGAAGAACACATGACAGCAACGCTGTTCTGGACACTGAAGAACACATAACAGCAACGCTGTTCTGGACACTGAAGAACACATGACAGCAACGCTGTTCTGCACACTGAAGAACAGATGACAGCAAGGCTGTTCTACACACTGAAGAACACATGACAGCAATGATGTTCTGCACACTGAAGAACACATGACAGCAACGCTGTTCTGCACACTGAAGAACACATGACAGCAACGCTGTTCTGCACACTGAAGAACATTTGACAGCAACGCTGTTCTGCACACTGAAGAACAGATGACAGTAACGCTGTTCTACACACTGAAGAACATTTGACAGCAGGGCTGTTCTGCACACTGAAGAACAGGTGACAACAAGGCTGTTCTGCACACTGAAGAGCACATGACAGCAAGGCTGTTCTGCACACTGAAGAACACATGACAGCAAGGCTGTTCCGCACAATGAAGAACACACGACAGCAAGGCTGTTCTGCACAACGAAGAACACATGACAGCAAGGCTGTTCTGCACACTGAAGAACACATGACAGCAAGGCTGTTCTGCACACTGAAGAACACATGACAGCAAGGCTGTTCTGCACACTGAAGGCTAGATGACAGTAACGCTGTTCTGCAAACTGAAGAACACATGACAGCAGGGCTGTTCTGCACACTGCAGAACACATGACAGCAACGCTGTCCTGCACACTGAAGAACACATGACAGCAAGGCTGTTCTGCACACTGAAGAACACATGACAGCAACGCTGTTCTGGACACTGAAGAACACATGACAGCAGCGCTGTTCTGCACACTGAAGAACAGATGACAGCAACGCTGTTCTGCACACTGAAGAACACATGACAGCAGGGCTGTTCTGCACACTGAAGAACACATGAAAGCAAGGCTGTTCTGCACACTGAAGAACACATGACAGCAACACTGTTCTGGACACTGAAGAACACATAACAGCAACGCTGTTCTGGACACTGAAGAACACATGACAGCAACGCTGTTCTGCACACTGAAGAACAGATGACAGCAAGGCTGTTCTACACACTGAAGAACACATGACCGCAATGCTGTTCTGCACACTGAAGAACACATGACAGCAACGCTGTTCTGCACACTGACGAACACATGACAGCAACGCTGTTCTGCACACTGAAGAACAGATGACAGCAACGCTGTTCTGCACACTGAAGAACAGATGACAGTAACGCTGTTCTACACACTGAAGAACACATGACAGCAGGGCTGTTCTGCACACTGAAGAACAGATGACAGCAAGGCTGTTCTGCACACTGAAGAACACATGACAGCAACGCTGTTCTGGACACTGAAGAACACATGACAGCAAAGCTGTTCTGTACACTGAAGAACACATGACAGCAAGGCTGTTCTACACACTGAAGAACACATGACAGCAATGCTGTTCTGCACACTGAAGAACACATGACAGCAACGCTGTTCTGCACACTGAAGAACACATGACAGCAACGCTGTTCTGCACACTGAAGAACACATGACAGCAAGGCTGTTCTGCACACTGAAGAACACATGACAGCAAGGCTGTTCTGCACACTGAAGAACACATGACAGCAAGGCTGTTATGCACACTGAAGAACACATAACAGCAAGGCTGTTCTGCACAATGAAGAACACATGACATCAAGGTTGTTCTGCACACTGAAGAACACATGACAGCAAGGCTGTTCTGCACACTGAAGAACACATAACAGCAACGCTGTTCTGGACACTGAAGAACACATGACAGCAACGCTGTCCCGCACAATGAAGAAAACATGACAGCAAGGGCTGTTCTGCACACTGAAGAACACATGACAGCAAGGCTGTTCTGCACAATGAAGAACACATGACAGCAACGCTGTTCTGGACACTGAAGAACACATGACAGCAACGCTGTCCTGCACACTGAAGAACAGATGACAGCAACGCTGTTCTGCACACTGAAGAACACATGACAGCAAGGCTGTTCTGCACACTGAAGAAAAGATGACAGTAACGCTGTTCTGCACCCTGAAGAACACATGACAGCATGGCTGTTCTGCACACTGAAGAACAGATGACAGCAAGGCTGTTCTGCACACTGAAGAACACTTGACAGCAAGGCTGTTCTGCACACTGAAGAACACATGACAGCAGGGCTGTTCTGTACACTGAAGAACACATGACAGCAAGGCTGTTCTGCACACTGAAGAACACATGATAGCAATGCTGTTCTGCACACTGAAGAACACATGACCGCAAGGCTGTTCTACACACTGAAGAACACATGACAGCAATGCTGTTCTGCACACTGAAGAACACATGACAGCAACGCTGTTCTGCACACTGAAGAACACATGACAGCAACGCTGTTCTGCACACTGAAGAACAGATGACAGCAACGCTGTTCTGCACACTGAAGAACACATGACAGTAACGCTGTTCTACACACTGAAGAACACATGATAGCAAGGCTGTTATGCACACTGAAGAACACATGACAGCAAGGCTGTTCTACACACTGAAGAACACAAGACAGCAATGCTGTTCTGCACACTGAAGAACACAAGACAGCAATGCTGTTCTGCACACTGAAGAACACATGACAGCAAGGCTGTTCTACACACTGAAGAACACAAGACAGCAATGCTGTTCTGCACACTGAAGAACACATGACAGCAACGCTGTTCTGCACACTGAAGAACACATGACAGCAAGGCTGTTCTGCACACTGAAGAACAGATGATAGCAACGCTGTTCTACACACTGAAGAAGAGATGACAGTAACGCTGTTCTGCACACTGAAGAACAGATGACAGCAACGCTGTTCTACACACTGAAGAAGAGATGACAGTAACGCTGTTCTGCACACTGAAGAACACATGACAGCAACGCTGTTCTGCAAACTGAAGAACACATGACAGCAGGGCTGTTCTGCACACTGAAGAACAGATGACAGCAAGGCTGTTCTGCACACTGAAGAACACATGACAGCAAGGGCTGTTCTGCACACTGAAGAGCACATGACAGCAAGGCTGTTATGCACACTGAAGAACACATGACAGCAACGCTGTTCTGCACACTGAAGAACACATGACAGCAAGGCTGTTCTGCACACTGAAGAACACATGACAGCAACGCTGTTCTGGACACTGAAGAACAAATGACAGCAACGCTGTTCTGCACACTGAAGAACAGATGACAGCAAGGCTGTTATTTACACTGAAGAACACATGACAGCAACACTGTTCTGCACACTGAAGAACACATGACAGCAAAGCTGTTCTGCACACTGAAGAACAGATGACAGCAACGCTGTTCTGCACACTGAAGAACACATGATAGCAATGCTGTTCTGAACACTGAAGAACACATGACCGCAGACTGTTCTACACACTGAAGAACACATGACAGCAAGGCTGTTCTGCACACTGAAGAACACATGACAGCAACGCTGTTCTGCACACTGAAGAACACATGACAGCAACGCTGTTCTGCACACTGAAGAACAGATGACAGTAACGCTGTTCTACACACTGAAGAACACATGACAGCAGGGCTGTTCTGCACACTGAAGAACACATGACAGCAAGGCTGTTCTGCACACTGAAGAACACATGACAGTAACGCTGTTCTGCACACTGAAGAACACATGATAGCAAGGCTGTTATGCACACTGAAGAACACATGACAGCAAGGCTGTTCTACACACTGAAGAACACAAGACAGCAATGCTGTTCTGCACACTGAAGAACACATGACAGCAAGGCTGTTCTGCACACTGAAGAACAGATGACAGCAACGCTGTTCTGCACACTGAAGAACACATGACAGCAAGGCTGTTCTGCACACTGAAGAACAGATGACAGCAACGCTGTTCTACACACTGAAGAAGAGATGACAGTAACGCTGTTCTGCACACTGAAGAACAGATGACAGCAACGCTGTTCTACACACTGAAGAACAGATGACAGTAACGCTGTTCTGCACACTGAAGACCACATGACAGCAACGCTGTTCTGCAAACTGAAGAACACATGACAGCAGGGCTGTTCTGCACACTGAAGAACAGATGACAGCAAGGCTGTTCTGCACACTGAAGAACACATGACAGCAACACTGTTCTGCACACTGAAGAAGACATGACAGCAATGCTGTTCTGCACACTGAAGAACACATGACAGCAACGCTGTTATGCACACTGAAGAACACATGACAGCAAGGGCTGTTCTGCACACTAAAGAACGCATGACAGCAAGGGCTGTTCTGCACACTGAAGAACACATGACAGCAAGGCTGTTCTGCACACTGAAGAACACATGAGAGCAACGCTGTTCTGTACACTGAAGAACAAATGACAGCAAGGCTGTTCTGGACACTGAAGAACACATGACAGCAACGCTGTTCTGGACACTGAAGAACACATGACAGCAATGCTGTTCTGCACACTAAAGAACACATGACAGCAACGCTGTTCTGCACACTGAAGAAGAGATGATAGTAACGCTGTTCTGCACAATGAAGAACACATGACAGCAACACTGTTCTGCACACTGAAGAAGACATGACAGCAAGGCTGTTCTGCACACTGAAGAACACATGAAAGCAAGGCTGTTCTGCACACTGAAGAACACATGAGAGCAACGCTGTTCTGCACACTGAAGAACACATGACAGCAAGGCTGTTCTGGACACTGAAGAACACATGAGAGCAACGTTGTTCTGGACACTGAAGAACACATGACAGCAATGCTGTTCTGCACACTGAAGAACACATGACAGCAAGGCTGTTATGCACACTGAAGAACACATGACAGCAAGGCTGTTATGCACACTGAAGAACACATAACAGCAAGGCTGTTCTGCACAATGAAGAACACATGACAGCAACACTGTTCTGCACACTGAAGAAGACATGACAGCAAGGCTGTTCTGCACACTGAAGAAGAGATGACAGTAACGCTGTTCTGCACACTGAAGAACACATGACAGCAAGGCTGTTCTGCAAACTGAAGAACACATGACAGTAGGGCTGTTCTGCACACTGAAGAACACATGACAGCAGGGCTGTTCTGCACACTGAAGAACACATGACAGCAAGGCTGTTATGCACACTGAAGAACACATGACAGCAAGGGCTGTTCTGCACACTGAAGAACACATGAGAGCAACGCTGTTCTGTACACTGAAGAACACATGAGAGCAACGCTGTTCTGTACACTGAAGAACACATGACAGCAAGGCTGTTCTGGACACTGAAGAACAGATGACAGCAACGCTGTTCTGGACACTGAAGAACACATGACAGCAATGCTGTTCTGCACACTGAAGCACAGATGACAGCAAGGCTGTTCTGCACACTGAAGAACAGATGACAGCAAGGCTGTTCTGCACACTGAAGAACAGATGACAGCAACACTGTTCTGCACACTGAAGAAGACATGACAGCAAGGCTGTTCTTCACACTGAAGAAGAGATGACAGTAACGCTGTTCTGCACACTGAAGAACACATGACAGCAAGGCTGTTCTGCAAACTGAAGAACACATGACAGCAGGGCTGTTCTGCACACTGAAGAAGAGATGACAGTAACGCTGTTATGCACACTGAAGAACAGATGACAGCAATGATGTTCTGCACACTGAAGAACACATGACAGCAACGCTGTTCTGCACACTGAAGAAGAGATGACAGTAACGCTGTTCTGCACACTGAAGAACACATGACAGCAAGGCTGTTCTGCACACTGAAGAAGAGATGACAGTAACGCTGTTCTGCACACTGAAGAACAGATGACAATAACGCTGTTCTGCACACTGAAGAACACATGACAGCAACGCTGTTCTGCACACTGAAGAACACATGAGAGCCGGGCTGTTCTGCACACTGAAGAACAGATGACAGCAAGGCTGTTCTGCACACTGAAGAACACATGACAGCAAGGCTGTTCTGCACACTGAAGAACACATGACAGCAGGGCTGTTCTGCACACTGAAGAAGAGATGACAGTAACGCTGTTATGCACACTGAAGAACAGATGACAGTAACGCTGTTCTGCACACTGAAGAACACATGACAGCAGGGCTGTTCTGCACACTGAAGAAGAGATGACAGTAACGCTGTTCTGCACACTGAAGAACACATGACAGCAAGGCTGTTCTGCACACTGAAGAAGAGATGACAGTAACGCTGTTCTGCACACTGAAGAACAGATGACAATAACGCTGTTCTGCACACCGAAGAACACATGACAGCAACGCTGTTCTGTACACTGAAGAACACATGACAGCAGGGCTGTTCTGCACACTGAAGAACACATGACAGCAATGCGGTTCTGGACACTGAAGAACACATGACAGCAAGGCTGTTCTGCACACTGAAGAACAGATGACAGCAAGGCTGTTCTACACACTGAAGAACACATGACAGCAAGGCTGTTCTGCACACTGAAGAACACATGACAGCAGGGCTGCTCTGCACACTGAAGAACAGATGATAGTAAGGCTGTTCTGCACACTGTAGAACACTTGACAGCAGGGCTGTTCTGCACACTGAAGAACAGATGATAGTAAGGCTGTTCTGCACACTGTAGAACACATGACAGCAAGGCTGTTCTGCACACTGAAGAACAGATGACAGCAAGGCTGTTCTACACACTGAAGAAGAGATGACAGTAACGCTGTTCTGCACACTGAAGAACACATGGCAGCAATGCTGTTCTGCAAACTGAAGAACACATGACAGTAACGCTGTTCTGTACACTGAAGAACAGATGACAGTAACGCTGTTCTGCACACTGAAGAACACATGGCAGCAATGCTGTTCTGCAAACTGAAGAACACATGACAGCAGGGCTGTTCTGCACACTGAAGAACAGATGACAGCAAGGGCTGTTCTGCACACTGAAGAACACATGACAGCAAGGGCTGTTCTGCACACTGAAGAACACATGAAAGCAAGGCTGTTCTGCACACTGAAGAACACATGAGAGCAACGCTGTTCTGTACACTGAAGAACACATGACAGCAAGGCTGTTCTGGACACTGAAGAACACATGACAGCAACATTGTTCTGGACACTGAAGAACACATGACAGCAATGCTGTTCTGCACACTGAAGAACACATGACAGCAAGGCTGTTATGCACACTGAAGAACACATGACAGCAAGGCTGTTATGCACACTGAAGAACACATAACAGCAAGGCTGTTCTGCACAATGAAGAACACATGACAGCAACACTGTTCTGCACACTGAAGAAGACATGACAGCAAGGCTGTTCTGCACACTGAAGAAGACATGACAGCAAGGCTGTTCTGCACACTGAAGAACACATGACAGCAAGGCTGTTCTGCACACTGAAGAACAGATGACAGAAACGCTGTTCTACACACTGAAGAACACATGACAGCAGGGCTGTTCTGCACACTGAAGAACACATGACAGCAAGGCTGTTCTGCACACTGAAGAACAGATGACAGCAACGCTGTTCTGCACACTGAAGAACACATGACAGCAAGGCTGTTCTGCACACTGAAGAACAGATGATAGCAACGCTGTTCTACACACTGAAGAAGAGATGACAGTAACGCTGTTCTGCACACTGAAGAACAGATGACAGCAACGCTGTTCTACACACTGAAGAAGAGATGACAGTAACGCTGTTCTGCACACTGAAGAACACATGACAGCAACGCTGTTCTGCAAACTGAAGAACACATGACAGCAGGGCTGTTCTGCACACTGAAGAACAGATGACAGCAAGGCTGTTCTGCACACTGAAGAACACATGACAGCAAGGGCTGTTCTGCACACTGAAGAACACATGACAGCAAGGCTGTTATGCACACTGAAGAACACATGACAGCAACGCTGTTCTGCACACTGAAGAACACATGACAGCAAGGCTGTTCTGCACACTGAAGAACACATGACAGCAACGCTGTTCTGGACACTGAAGAACAAATGACAGCAACGCTGTTCTGCACACTGAAGAACAGATGACAGCAAGGCTGTTATTTACACTGAAGAACACATGACAGCAACACTGTTCTGCACACTGAAGAACACATGACAGCAAAGCTGTTCTGCACACTGAAGAACAGATGACAGCAACGCTGTTCTGCACACTGAAGAACACATGATAGCAATGCTGTTCTGAACACTGAAGAACACATGACCGCAGACTGTTCTACACACTGAAGAACACATGACAGAAATGCTGTTCTGCACACTGAAGAACACATGACAGCAACGCTGTTCTGCACACTGAAGAACACATGACAGCAACGCTGTTCTGCACACTGAAGAACAGATGACAGTAACGCTGTTCTACACACTGAAGAGCACATGACAGCAGGGCTGTTCTGCACACTGAAGAACACATGACAGCAAGGCTGTTCTGCACACTGAAGAACACATGACAGTAACGCTGTTCTGCACACTGAAGAACACATGATAGCAAGGCTGTTATGCACACTGAAGAACACATGACAGCAAGGCTGTTCTACACACTGAAGAACACAAGACAGCAATGCTGTTCTGCACACTGAAGAACACATGACAGCAAGGCTGTTCTGCACACTGAAGAACAGATGACAGCAACGCTGTTCTGCACACTGAAGAACACATGACAGCAAGGCTGTTCTGCACACTGAAGAACAGATGACAGCAACGCTGTTCTACACACTGAAGAAGAGATGACAGTAACGCTGTTCTGCACACTGAAGAACAGATGACAGCAACGCTGTTCTACACACTGAAGAACACATGACAGTAACGCTGTTCTGCACACTGAAGACCACATGACAGCAACGCTGTTCTGCAAACTGAAGAACACATGACAGCAGGGCTGTTCTGCACACTGAAGAACAGATGACAGCAAGGCTGTTCTGCACACTGAAGAACACATGACAGCAACACTGTTCTGCACACTGAAGAAGACATGACAGCAATGCTGTTCTGCACACTGAAGAACACATGACAGCAACGCTGTTATGCACACTGAAGAACACATGACAGCAAGGGCTGTTCTGCACACTAAAGAACGCATGACAGCAAGGGCTGTTCTGCACACTGAAGAACACATGACAGCAAGGCTGTTCTGCACACTGAAGAACACATGAGAGCAACGCTGTTCTGTACACTGAAGAACAAATGACAGCAAGGCTGTTCTGGACACTGAAGAACATATGACAGCAACGCTGTTCTGGACACTGAAGAACACATGACAGCAATGCTGTTCTGCACACTGAAGAACACATGACAGCAACGCTGTTCTGCACACTGAAGAAGAGATGATAGTAACGCTGTTCTGCACAATGAAGAACACATGACAGCAACACTGTTCTGCACACTGAAGAAGACATGACAGCAAGGCTGTTCTGCACACTGAAGAACACATGAAAGCAAGGCTGTTCTGCACACTGAAGAACACATGAGAGCAACGCTGTTCTGCACACTGAAGAACACATGACAGCAAGGCTGTTCTGGACACTGAAGAACACATGAGAGCAACGTTGTTCTGGACACTGAAGAACACATGACAGCAATGCTGTTCTGCACACTGAAGAACACATGACAGCAAGGCTGTTATGCACACTGAAGAACACATGACAGCAAGGCTGTTATGCACACTGAAGAACACATAACAGCAAGGCTGTTCTGCACAATGAAGAACACATGACAGCAACACTGTTCTGCACACTGAAGAAGACATGACAGCAAGGCTGTTCTGCACACTGAAGAAGAGATGACAGTAACGCTGTTCTGCACACTGAAGAACACATGACAGCAAGGCTGTTCTGCAAACTGAAGAACACATGACAGTAGGGCTGTTCTGCACACTGAAGAACACATGACAGCAGGGCTGTTCTGCACACTGAAGAACACATGACAGCAAGGCTGTTATGCACACTGAAGAACACATGACAGCAAGGGCTGTTCTGCACACTGAAGAACACATGAGAGCAACGCTGTTCTGTACACTGAAGAACACATGAGAGCAACGCTGTTCTGTACACTGAAGAACACATGACAGCAAGGCTGTTCTGGACACTGAAGAACAGATGACAGCAACGCTGTTCTGGACACTGAAGAACACATGACAGCAATGCTGTTCTGCACACTGAAGCACAGATGACAGCAAGGCTGTTCTGCACACTGAAGAACAGATGACAGCAAGGCTGTTCTGCACACTGAAGAACAGATGACAGCAACACTGTTCTGCACACTGAAGAAGACATGACAGCAAGGCTGTTCTGCACACTGAAGAAGAGATGACAGTAACGCTGTTCTGCACACTGAAGAACACATGACAGCAAGGCTGTTCTGCAAACTGAAGAACACATGACAGCAGGGCTGTTCTGCACACTGAAGAAGAGATGACAGTAACGCTGTTATGCACACTGAAGAACAGATGACAGCAATGATGTTCTGCACACTGAAGAACACATGACAGCAACGCTGTTCTGCACACTGAAGAAGAGATGACAGTAACGCTGTTCTGCACACTGAAGAACACATGACAGCAAGGCTGTTCTGCACACTGAAGAAGAGATGACAGTAACGCTGTTCTGCACACTGAAGAACAGATGACAATAACGCTGTTCTGCACACTGAAGAACACATGACAGCAACGCTGTTCTGCACACTGAAGAACACATGAGAGCCGGGCTGTTCTGCACACTGAAGAACAGATGACAGCAAGGCTGTTCTGCACACTGAAGAACACATGACAGCAAGGCTGTTCTGCACACTGAAGAACACATGACAGCAGGGCTGTTCTGCACACTGAAGAAGAGATGACAGTAACGCTGTTATGCACACTGAAGAACAGATGACAGTAACGCTGTTCTGCACACTGAAGAACACATGACAGCAGGGCTGTTCTGCACACTGAAGAAGAGATGACAGTAACGCTGTTCTGCACACTGAAGAACACATGACAGCAAGGCTGTTCTGCACACTGAAGAAGAGATGACAGTAACGCTGTTCTGCACACTGAAGAACAGATGACAATAACGCTGTTCTGCACACTGAAGAACACATGACAGCAACGCTGTTCTGTACACTGAAGAACACATGACAGCAGGGCTGTTCTGCACACTGAAGAACACATGACAGCAATGCGGTTCTGGACACTGAAGAACACATGACAGCAAGGCTGTTCTGCACACTGAAGAACAGATGACAGCAAGGCTGTTCTACACACTGAAGAACACATGACAGCAAGGCTGTTCTGCACACTGAAGAACACATGACAGCAGGGCTGCTCTGCACACTGAAGAACAGATGATAGTAAGGCTGTTCTGCACACTGTAGAACACTTGACAGCAGGGCTGTTCTGCACACTGAAGAACAGATGATAGTAAGGCTGTTCTGCACACTGTAGAACACATGACAGCAAGGCTGTTCTGCACACTGAAGAACAGATGACAGCAAGGCTGTTCTACACACTGAAGAAGAGATGACAGTAACGCTGTTCTGCACACTGAAGAACATATGGCAGCAATGCTGTTCTGCAAACTGAAGAACACATGACAGTAACGCTGTTCTGTACACTGAAGAACAGATGACAGTAACGCTGTTCTGCACACTGAAGAACACATGGCAGCAATGCTGTTCTGCAAACTGAAGAACACATGACAGCAGGGCTGTTCTGCACACTGAAGAACAGATGACAGCAAGGGCTGTTCTGCACACTGAAGAACACATGACAGCAAGGGCTGTTCTGCACACTGAAGAACACATGAAAGCAAGGCTGTTCTGCACACTGAAGAACACATGAGAGCAACGCTGTTCTGTACACTGAAGAACACATGACAGCAAGGCTGTTCTGGACACTGAAGAACACATGACAGCAACATTGTTCTGGACACTGAAGAACACATGACAGCAATGCTGTTCTGCACACTGAAGAACACATGACAGCAAGGCTGTTATGCACACTGAAGAACACATGACAGCAAGGCTGTTATGCACACTGAAGAACACATAACAGCAAGGCTGTTCTGCACAATGAAGAACACATGACAGCAACACTGTTCTGCACACTGAAGAAGACATGACAGCAAGGCTGTTCTGCACACTGAAGAAGACATGACAGCAAGGCTGTTCTGCACACTGAAGAACACATGACAGCAAGGCTGTTCTGCACACTGAAGAACAGATGACAGAAACGCTGTTCTACACACTGAAGAACAGATGACAGCAGGGCTGTTCTGCACACTGAAGAACACATGACAGCAAGGCTGTTCTGCACACTGAAGAACAGATGACAGCAACGCTGTTCTACACACTGAAGAAGAGATGACAGTAACGCTGTTCTGCACACTGAAGAACAGATGACAGCAACGCTGTTCTGCACACTGAAGAAGAGATGACAGCAAGGCTGTTCTGCACACTGAAGAACACATGACAGCAACGCTGTTCTGCAAACTGAAGAACACATGACAGCAGGGCTGTTCTGCACACTGAAGAACACATGACAGCAAGGCTGTTATGCATACTGAAGAACACATGACAGTAACGCTGTTCTGTACACTGAAGAACACATGACAGCAAGGGCTGTTCTGCACACTGAAGAACACATGACAGCAACGCTGTTCTGTACACTGAAGAACACATGACAGCAAGGCTGTTCTGCACACTGAAGAACACATGACAGCAACGCTGTTCTGGACACTGAAGAACACATGACAGCAAGGCTGTTCTGCACACTGAAGAACAGATGACAGCAACGCTGTTCTGCACACTGAAGAACAGATGACAGCAAGGCTGTTCTGCACACTGAAGAACAGATGACAGCAACACTGTTCTGCACACTGAAGAAGACATGACAGCAAGGCTGTTCTGCACACTGAAGAAGAGATGACAGTAACGCTGTTCTGCACACTGAAGAACAGATGACAGTAACGCTGTTTTGCAAACTGAAGAACACATGACAGCAAGGCTGTTCTGCACACTGAAGAACAGATGACAGCAAGGCTGTTCTGGACACTGAAGAACACATGACAGCAAGGCTGTTCTGCACACTGAAGAACACATGACAGCAAGGCTGTTCTGCACACTGTAGAACAGATGACAGTAACGCTGTTCTGCAAACTGAAGAACACATGACAGCAGGGCTGTTCTGCACACTGAAGAACAGATGACAGTAACGCTGTTCTGCACACTGAAGAACAGATGACAGCAGGGCTGTTCTGCACACTGAAGAACACATGACAGCAGGACTGTTCTGCACACTGAAGAACAGATGACAGTAACGCTGTTCTGCAAACTGAAGAACACATGACAGCAGGGCTGTTTTGCACACTGAAGAACAGATGACAGCAAGGCTGTTCTGCAAACTGAAGAACACGTGACAGCAGGGCTGTTCTGCACACTGAAGAACACATGACAGCAAGGCTGTTCTGCACACTGAAGAACACATGACAGCAAGGCTGTTCTGCACACTGAAGAACACATGACAGCAAGGCTGTTCTGCACACTGAAGAACACATGACAGCAACGCTGTTCTGCACACTGAAGAACACATGACAGCAACGCTGTTCTGCACAATGAAGAACAGATGAGAGCAACGCTGTTCTGTACACTGAAGAACACATGACAGCAAGGCTGTTATGCATACTGAAGAACACATGACAGTAACGCTGTTCTGTACACTGAAGAACACATGACAGCAAGGGCTGTTCTGCACACTGAAGAACACATGACAGCAACGCTGTTCTGTACACTGAAGAACACATGACAGCAAGGCTGTTCTGCACACTGAAGAACACATGACAGCAACGCTGTTCTGGACACTGAAGAACACATGACAGCAAGGCTGTTCTGCACACTGAAGAACAGATGACAGCAACGCTGTTCTGCACACTGAAGAACAGATGACAGCAAGGCTGTTCTGCACACTGAAGAACAGATGACAGCAACACTGTTCTGCACACTGAAGAAGACATGACAGCAAGGCTGTTCTGCACACTGAAGAAGAGATGACAGTAACGCTGTTCTGCACACTGAAGAACAGATGACAGTAACGCTGTTTTGCAAACTGAAGAACACATGACAGCAAGGCTGTTCTGCACACTGAAGAACAGATGACAGCAAGGCTGTTCTGGACACTGAAGAACACATGACAGCAA
Organism: Lampris incognitus; assembly: GCF_029633865.1. Lineage (NCBI taxonomy): Eukaryota > Metazoa > Chordata > Actinopteri > Lampriformes > Lampridae > Lampris > Lampris incognitus. The sequence goes on from NC_079221.1 coordinate 834,345, forward strand.
GGCTGTTCTGCACACTGAAGAACACATGACAGCAAGGCTGTTCTGCACACTGTAGAACAGATGACAGTAACGCTGTTCTGCAAACTGAAGAACACATGACAGCAGGGCTGTTCTGCACACTGAAGAACAGATGACAGTAACGCTGTTCTGCACACTGAAGAACAGATGACAGCAGGGCTGTTCTGCACACTGAAGAACACATGACAGCAGGACTGTTCTGCACACTGAAGAACAGATGACAGTAACGCTGTTCTGCAAACTGAAGAACACATGACAGCAGGGCTGTTTTGCACACTGAAGAACAGATGACAGCAAGGCTGTTCTGCAAACTGAAGAACACGTGACAGCAGGGCTGTTCTGCACACTGAAGAACACATGACAGCAAGGCTGTTCTGCACACTGAAGAACACATGACAGCAAGGCTGTTCTGCACACTGAAGAACACATGACAGCAAGGCTGTTCTGCACACTGAAGAACACATGACAGCAACGCTGTTCTGCACACTGAAGAACACATGACAGCAACGCTGTTCTGCACAATGAAGAACAGATGAGAGCAACGCTGTTCTGTACACTGAAGAACACATGACAGCAATGCTGTTCTGCACACTGAAAAAACACGTGACAGCAACGCTGTTCTGCACACTGAAGAACACATGACAGCAGGGCTGTTCTGCACACTGAAGAACACATGACAGCAAGGCTGTTCTGCACACTGAAGAACACATGACAGCAACGCTGTTCTGGACACTGAAGAACACATGACAGCAACGCTGTTCTACACAATGAAGAAGAGATGACAGTAACGCTGTTCTGCACACTGAAGAACAGATGACAGCAACGCTGTTCTGCACACTGAAGAAGAGATGATAGTAACGCTGTTCTGCACACTGAAGAACACATGACAGCAACGCTGTTCTGCAAACTGAAGAACACATGACAGCAGGGCTGTTCTGCACACTGAAGAACACATGACAGCAAGGCTGTTATGCATGCTGAAGAACACATGACAGCAAGGCTGTTCTGTACACTGAAGAACACATGACAGCAAGGGCTGTTCTGCACACTGAAGAACACATGACAGCAACGCTGTTCTGTACACTGAAGAACACATGACAGCAAGGCTGTTCTGCACACTGAAGAAGACATGACAGCAACGCTGTTCTGGACACTGAAGAACACATGACAGCAAGGCTGTTCTGCACACTGAAGAACAGATGACAGCAACGCTGTTCTGCACACTGAAGAACAGATGACAGCAAGGCTGTTCTGCACACTGAAGAACAGATGACAGCAACACTGTTCTGCACACTGAAGAAGACATGACAGCAAGGCTGTTCTGCACACTGAAGAAGAGATGACAGTAACGCTGTTCTGCACACTGAAGAACAGATGACAGTAACGCTGTTCTGCAAACTGAAGAACACATGACAGCAGGGCTGTTCTGCACACTGAAGAACAGATGACAGCAAGGCTGTTCTGGACACTGAAGAACACATGACAGCAAGGCTGTTCTGCACACTGAAGAACACATGACAGCAAGGCTGTTCTGCACACTGTAGAACAGATGACAGTAACGCTGTTCTGCAAACTGAAGGACACATGACAGCAGGGCTGTTCTGCACACTGAAGAACAGATGACAGTAACGCTGTTCTGCACACTGAAGAACAGATGACAGGAGGGCTGTTCTGCACACTGAAGAACACATGACAGCAGGACTGTTCTGCACACTGAAGAACAGATGACAGTAACGCTGTTCTGCAAACTGAAGAGCACATGACAGCAGGGCTGTTTTGCACACTGAAGAACAGATGACAGCAAGGCTGTTCTGCAAACTGAAGAACACATGACAGCAACGCTGTTCTGCACACTGAAGAACACATGACAGCAAGGCTGTTCTGCACACTGAAGAACACATGACAGCAAGGCTGTTCTGCACACTGAAGAACACATGACAGCAACGCTGTTCTGCACACTGAAGAACACATGACAGCAACGCTGTTCTGCACAATGAAGAACAGATGACAGCAACGCTGTTCTGTACACTGAAGAACACATGACAGCAATGCTGTTCTGCACACTGAAGAACACATGACAGCAACGCTGTTCTGCACACTGAAGAACACATGACAGAAGGGCTGTTCTGCACACTGAAGAACACATGACAGCAAGGCTGTTCTGCACACTGAAGAACACATGACAGCAACGCTGTTCTGGACACTGAAGAACACATAACAGCGACGCTGTTCTGGACACTGAAGAACACATGACAGCAACGCTGTTCTGCACACTGAATAACAGATGACAGCAAGGCTGTTCTACACACTGAAGAACACATGACAGCAATGCTGTTCTGCACTGAAGAACACATGACAGCAACGCTGTTCTGGACACTGAAGAACACATGACAGCAACGCTGTTCTGCACACTGAAGAACAGATGACAGCAACGCTGTTCTGCACACTGAAGAACAGATGACAGTAACACTGTTCTACACACTGAAGAACAGATGACAGCAGGGCTGTTCTGCACACTGAAGAACAGATGACAGCAAGGCTGTTCTGCACACTGAAGAACACATGACAGTAACGCTGTTCTGCACACTGAAGAACACATGGCAGCAATGCTGTTCTGCAAACTGAAGAACACATGACAGCAGGGCTGTTCTGCACACTGAAGAACAGATGACAGCAAGGGCTGTTCTGCACACTGAAGAACACATGACAGCAAGGGCTGTTCTGCACACTGAAGAACGCATGACAGCAAGGGCTGTTCTGTACACTGAAGAACACATGAAAGCAAGGCTGTTCTGCACACTGAAGAACACATGAGAGCAACGCTGTTCTGTACACTGAAGAACACATGACAGCAAGGCTGTTCTGGACACTGAAGAACACATGACAGCAACGTTGTTCTGGACACTGAAGAACACATGACAGCAATGCTGTTCTGCACACTGAAGAACACATGACAGCAAGGCTGTTATGCAAACTGAAGAACACATGACAGCAAGGCTGTTATGCACACTGAAGAACACATAACAGCAAGGCTGTTCTGCACAATGAAGAACACATGACAGCAACACTGTTCTGCACACTGAAGAAGACATGACAGCAAGGCTGTTCTGCACACTGAAGAAGAGATGACAGTAACGCTGTTCTGCACACTGAAGAACACATGACAGCAAGGCTGTTCTGCAAACTGAAGAACACATGACAGTAGGGCTGTTCTGCACACTGAAGAACGAATGACAGCAAGGCTGTTATGCACACTGAAGAACACATGACAGCAAGGGCTGTTCTGCACACTGAAGAACACATGAGAGCAACGCTGTTCTGTACACTGAAGAACACATGACAGCAAGGCTGTTCTGGACACTGAAGAACAGATGACAGCAACGCTGTTCTGGACACTGAAGAACACATGACAGCAATGCTGTTCTGCACACTGAAGCACAGATGACAGCAACGCTGTTCTGCACACTGAAGAACAGATGACAGCAAGGCTGTTCTGCACACTGAAGAACAGATGACAGCAACACTGTTCTGCACACTGAAGAAGACATGACAGCAAGGCTGTTCTGCACACTGAAGAAGAGATGACAGTAACGCTGTTCTGCACACTGAAGAACACATGACAGCAAGGCTGTTCTGCAAACTGAAGAACACATGACAGCAGGGCTGTTCTGCACACTGAAGAACACATGACAGCAATGCGGTTCTGGACACTGAAGAACAGATGACAGCAAGGCTGTTCTGCACACTGAAGAACACATGACAGCAAGGCTGTTCTGCACACTGAAGAACACATGACAGCAATGCGGTTCTGCACACTGAAGAACACATGACAGCAAGGCTGTTCTGCACACTGAAGAACAGATGACAGTAACGCTGTTATGCACACTGAAGAACAGATGACAGTAACGCTGTTCTGCACACTGAAGAAGAGATGACAGCAGGGCTGTTCTGCACACTGAAGAAGAGATGACAGTAACGCTGTTCTGCACACTGAAGAACACATGACAGCAAGGCTGTTCTGCACACTGAAGAAGAGATGACAGTAACGCTGTTCTGTACACTGAAGAACACATGACAGCAACGCTGTTCTGTACACTGAAGAACACATGACAGCAGGGCTGTTCTGCACACTGAAGAACACATGACAGCAATGCGGTTCTGGACACTGAAGAACAGATGACAGCAAGGCTGTTCTGCACACTGAAGAACACATGACAGCAAGGCTGTTCTGCACACTGAAGAACACATGACAGCAATGCGGTTCTGCACACTGAAGAACACATGACAGCAAGGCTGTTCTGCACACTGAAGAACAGATGACAGCAAGGCTGTTCTACACACTGAAGAACACATGACAGCAAGGCTGTTCTGCACACTGAAGAACACATGACAGCAAGGCTGTTCTACACACTGTAGAACACATGACAGCAGGGCTGTTCTGCACACTGAAGAACAGATGATAGTAAGGCTGTTCTGCACACTGTAGAACACATGACAGCAAGGCTGTTCTGCACACTGAAGAACAGATGGCAGCAAGGCTGTTCTACACACTGAAGAACACATGACAGCATCGCTGTTCTGCACACTGAAGAACACATGACAGCAACGCTGTTCTACACACTGAAGAACACATGACAGCAGGGCTGTTCTACACACTGAAGAAGAGATGACAGTAACGCTGTTCTGTACACTGAAGAACAGATGACAGTAACGCTGTTCTGCACACTGAAGAACACATGACAGCAAGGCTGTTCTGGACACTGCAGAACACATGACAGCAAGGCTGTTCTGGACACTGAAGAACACATGACAGCAAGGCTGTTCTGCACACTTAAGAACACATGACAGCAAGGCTGTTCTGGACACTGAAGAACACATGACAGCAAGGCTGTTATGGACACTTAAGAACACATGACAGCAGGGCTGTTCTGCACACTGAAGAAGAGATGACAGTAACGCTGTTCTGCACACTGAAGAACACATGGCAGCAACGCTGTTCTGCACACTGAAGAACACATGACAGCAAGGCTGTTCTGGACACTGAAGAACACATGACAGCAAGGCTGTTCTGGACACTGAAGAACACATGACAGCAAGGCTGTTCTGGACACTGAAGAACACATGACAGCAACGCTGTTCTGCACACTGAAGAACACATGGCAGCAAGGCTGTTCTGGACACTGAAGAACACATGACAGCAACGCTGTTCTGGACACTGAAGGACACATGACAGCAAGGCTGTTCTGGACACTGAAGAACACATGACAGCAAGGCTGTTCTGGACACTGAAGAACACATGACAGCAACGCTGTTCTGCACACCGAAGAACACATGACAGCAACGCTGTTCTGCACACTGAAGAACACATCACCACAACGCTGTTCTGCACACCGAAGAACACATCACCGCAACACTGTTCTGCACACTGAAGAACACATCACCGCAACACTGTTCTGCACACTGAAGAACACATCACCGCAACACTGTTCTGCACACTGAAGAACACATCACCGCAACACTGTTCTGCACACCGAAGAACACATCACCGCAACACTGTTCTGCACACCGAAGAACACATCACCGCAACGCTGTTCTGCACACCGATGAACACATCACCGCAACACTGTTCTGCACACTGAAGAACACATTACAGTAACAGTAAAATAAACCACATGAACCACGACATCCTCCTGTTCGTACATGAGGGAGGGTTTGAGGACCCTGTAGTGGTGATGGCACGTAAAGCAGTAATGCTTCAGCTCTGTGTGTGTTACAAGTAAAGTTTGACCTACTTCAAATTTAAGGACTCATCTGTATCTCTTCCCAGGAACATCGCTGGGGCAGTCGCCAATAGCAGTGACCAACAGAAAGCATCTACAACAGGGCTGCAGGTGGGCTAGCGTAGCACTCGCTTGGACGTTGCTGTTTCTAGACCACCCTTTGACCTCTGACCCCTTGAACCAGACAGAGTGGCTGACCTTGCTATTGAATGCACAAGAACACGCAGTCCCTCCAGCTTTTTTTCTGGGACATAATTCTACAATAACCACAGCCAACAAACCAGCTCCAGCCCGAGTCGGCCAGCCAGCCAACAGTTAGCCAGGCAGCCAGTCTGCCTCTTCACAGCAGCAGCTTAGTGAGGATCAGTGAGCTGCACGATGTCAGCAACTCTCAGAGACGACACACCCAATGATGCTGAATTACAACCAGTCCCGCCGTATACCTCTTCATTGTGTCAATATATATAAAACACACACACACACACACACACACACACTACGTTAATAGCTACCCCCCCCCCAAACACACACACACACCCTAAACACTCACGTTTTATGAGCTCAAACTTCCAAGTACATACACATTCCCGGCAGGATACACACATCAGTACGAGCAATGTGTCCCCCAATCAGCCCGGCACATGTGGCCTCTCCCAGCCCCCAGAGGAAACAGGTCTGTGGAACAAGTCAGGCTTCCTGACCGAGTTGCCGGGGAGAACACATCTCACAGACACATCAGGTCAGGCCAATCAGAGCCCTCCTCCTCCAAAAAACAGGCTGCTATTGGCTCAGAGGGAACACTGAATAATTGTCAGTACCTGTCAGACGGCAGTCCTTATCTATTGCAGGCTGGCATCACGTGTGATCGTCTGTTGCCTAGTCAGTAAATAAGCTAATAACTGGTATTGCCTAGTCAGTAAATAAACTAATAAATGGTGTTGCCTAGTCAGTACATGAGCTAATATCTGGTGTCGCCTAGTCAGTAAATGAGCTAATAACTAGTGTTGCCTAGTCAGTAAATAAGCTAATAACTGGTGTTGCCTAGTCAGTAGATGAGCTAATACCTGGTGTTGCCTAGTCAGTAAATGAGCTAATAACTGCTGTTGCCAAGTCAGTAAATAAGCTAATAACTGGTGTTGCCTAGTCAGTAAATGAGCTAATAACTGGTGTTGTCTAGTCAGTAAATAAGCTAATAACTGGTGTTGCCTAGTCAGTAAATAAGATAATAACTGGTGTTGCCTAGTCAGTAAATAAGATAATAACTGGTGTTGCCTAGTCAGTAAATAAGCTAATAACTGGTGTTGCCTAGTCAGTAAATAAGATAATAACTTGTGTTGCCTAGTCAGTAAATAAGATAATAGCTGGTGTTGCCTAGTCAGTAAATAAGCTAATAACTGGTGTTGCCTAGTCAGTAAATGAGCTAATAAGTGGTGTTGCCTAGTCAGTAAATAAGCTAATAACTGGTGTTGCCTAGTCAGTAAATGAGCTCATAACTGGTGTTGCCTAGTCAGTAAATAAGCTAAGAACTGGTGTTGCCTAGTCAGTAAATAAACTAATAACTGGTGTTGCCTAGTCAGTAAATAAACTAATAACTGGTGTTGCCTAGTCAGTAAATGAGCTAAGAACTGGTGTTGCCTAGTCAGTAAATGAGCTAATAACTGTTGTTGCCTAGTCAGTAAATAAACTAATAACTGGTGTTGCCTAGTCAGCAAATGAGCTAATAACTGCTGTTGCCAAGTCAGTAAATAAGCTAATAACTGGTGTTGCCTAGTCAGTAAATGAGCTAATAACTGGTGTTGTCTAGTCAGTAAATAAGCTAATAATTGGTGTTGCCTAGTCAGTAAATAAGATAATAACTGGTGTTGCCTAGTCAGTAAATAAGATAATAACTGGTGTTGCCTAGTCAGTAAATAAGATAATAACTGGTGTTGCCTAGTCAGTAGATGAGCTAATACCTGGTGTTGCCTAGTCAGTAAATGAGCTAATAAGTGGTGTTGCCTAGTCAGTAAATGAACTAATAACTGGTGTTGCCTAGTAAGTAAATGAGCTCATAACTGGTGTTGCCTAGTCAGTAAATGAGCTAAGAACTGGTGTTGCCTAGTCAGTAAATAAACTAATAACTGGTGTTGCCTAGTCAGTAAATGAGCTAATAACTGCTGTTGCCAAGTCAGTAAATAAGCTAATAACTGGTGTTGCCTAGTCAGTAAATGAGCTAATAACTGTTGTTGCCTAGTCAGTAAATAAACTAATAACTGGTGTTGCCTAGTCAGTAAATGAGCTAATAACTGTTGTTGCCTAGTCAGTCAATGAGCTAATAACTGGTGTTCCCTAGTCAGTAAACAAACTAATAACTGGTATTACCTAGTCAGTAAATGAGCTAATAACTGCTATTGCCTAGTCAGTAAATTAGTTAATAACTGGTGTTGCGTAGTCAGTAAATGAGCTAATAACTGGTGTTGCCTAGTCAGTAAATGAGCTGGGATAATGACTGGTGTGAACTCCAGTCTCAAAAAATGAAGTCACAAGAAAAAATAAAAAAAACTTATTCTGAATGACATTCCACAATGTCGCTTGACAACCAACTGGGAAATAAGAAAAATAAACACAAGAATGACAAAACCATTCCATTGTGTTCCCTCTTATAACATTTGTAAAGGCTTTTATATCTTCTTAAAGGGGCAGGACCCAATATACAGAGCCAAGAAAGTGTTCACATTGAGGCCATGCAACCAAGTGCTAAACACAGGGTCCTTTAAGTGTTGGTATACTTGCAATTTCATGTTTGTCTCAAAATGTCTTTGGCTCCATATTTTTAAGTCCCTGCCTGAATCAGTTAGTTATTCTCAAAGCTCAAAGCAAAACAGCAAAATAAAGACAGAGGAAATGAATTCATCACCCAAACAAGCTGGCTATCTTCATAACACTTAGTACACAAGCAGCCTTCTGTGCAGCACTCTAAAATTAGGGACATATAACGCAGTAAAACACCGTATAAAATTCTGTATGACCCTGTAAGATTGTAGTCCATTGCAGACCTATCTTAAGCCAAGCATCAATTAACCTAAGCCCTAAACCATTAATGTATTCACTGGACTAAAAAGAAACAAAAGACTGTTGTTATCATTGTCATCAGAAGAATCTTACCCATCCCAATGTTACCTCCATTTCTGCTCCACACCCATCACTTCCTCTCTTCAAGTCTCTGCTTCCAGACTGAATGGATCTGACCATAGCAGACAGATAGAAAGCACATTCACCCAGGCTAGGAATGGCAGTGAAAAGGAGATGGTGATGATCCGCCCAAGCTAAATAACAGGCTTGCTAACTCCAGTGGAAAGCCTTGAGCGAGTGGCCCGCGCCATAGGCTCTGGTTTCCACTGAGGCTTGGTGCTCTGAGAGCGGGCCAAACCAAAAACTGCCATGGTCCCTGGTCTGACGATGGAGGAGCATGGAGCACATACACAGACCGACAGATAGACAGACATGCAGAGACTCTTCTCTGAGACACCACAAACCACCACAGCTTTATATTCAGCACTGGCACTGACTGACCTAAGGACTCGGGCTATAAATAGGTGAAAAAGATGGGTAGATGCATGTAGGCTAGACGGTCATATCATCTTAGGCCATAGACCAGTGTTTCTCAACCCAGTCCTCAAGGAACCCCTATCCTGCAGATTTTCATTGTAACCCTGCATAAGCAGCCCTGCTTGTACTTACTCAACCAGTCATCTCATAGCACTTAATTATGCAAGGTGTGTAAACTCAGACATTCATTGCTGATTGGTTGAATAACTACAAACAGGTACCTATTCAGGATTGCAAAAAAAAATCTGCAGGATAGGGGGTCCTTGAGGACTGGGTTGAGAAACACTGCCATAGACCGATAACATGAATGGACAGGGAGAAATATAGCTTAGAAACTTTGCACCAGAAATAAAGCACCTTCCAGTTTTCAGAGCTAGAGCTGAAGCCTCTCCCATCAAACACATTAACTGCACAGGAAGACAAAGATGTGTGTACACACACACACACACAATTTAATAAAAACAAAACAAACTGTTCTGTCGTGCATTGGAGATGAGACCGTTCCTCTAAAACACACTGCCACTGACAATCAAGGGCATCAGTGTTAGCAAAGCAGCACACAGCTACAATAAGAGTTTCCACATAAGGTTTTTGTATAACCTTGTGGTAGTAGTCTACCTCAGTTATAATTCACTCAGGGTTTAAAATCTTGCTTTACCTTCTTCATCAGCTCTTCCTCTCCTCCACAAGGCTGAATGTAGCAGTATTTCATCTGTATGTCTACTAGACATAACCCATATATTGGATTAAAGCATACACACAAGGTAGAACTGTTGCTTAAACGCCACCTGTGTGCAAGGAGGAGTCAAGACCATGTACAGTCACATGACTGCATGTACAGTCACATGATTGTGCATGCAGTCATGTGCTGCCCGCCACTAAAGTCAACTAGCCGTCGTGCGTTTATGATATTAATTTCGTTATGAGCAGGATGAGCAGTTGGGATAATGGATGGATGGATGGATGGATGGATGGATGGATGGATGGATGGATGGATGGATGGATGGATGGATGGACATTTTTGAAGCATCAGGAAATGGTTTGAGTTCCAGGGCTGAGAAATAATGTTATACAAAACCGTTATAATGAGCCTTTAAAATATAAATTATACAAGCGCACGCCCGAAGTGAGCCACCTGCTAACGACACCGGCGCAAGCGGAAATGATTCTGAATGTGTCGGAACCGCCAGCGAGGAGACCAGGCGCGTGGAAAGATATTTGACGGAGGGGGGCTGCCACCTAAAACCAAGAGTATTGTGGCGAGCCGGCGTGGAAGACTGAGTCGACATGCAGAGATCTCTCCACAACTCCCGTGCCCCATACGTCCACCACCCCGGAAGTGCTCTTTTATTCACACTGGCCAGAACGGACCAGAACTCTCACACCCCCCCCCCCCCAAGTCCCAAGTGGCGACATCAGTCCCAGTCACGGTCCTACAGTTAGATAGTCAGTAAAAAGTGTCCTACTTAGTCTGAGTCGCACCCCCAAAACAACACAAGGATAACCACAACATGAACACCACATCACGAAAACACAATTTTAAATCTAACATTGACAGTCCCATCAGCCATTGCGCTCCCCCAGCGCAGAACCGCCACCAGTCAGAGCGACGGCAGTATGACGTCATTGTTTGTAAGGCGCGTGTGTAGCAGATTTAGAATAGTGTTTACTCACTTTATTATCAAAAATTTACATTCCATGTAGACCTGGCCCGCTGTTTAAAATAAAGGTATGTTTTATTTTATCTTTTTTTAAAATTTGTACGTTAGTATAAGTTAGGCATATATCAATCAATAAATCAGATTTTATTTGTGTAGCACTTTTCATACAAACAAATGTAACACAAAGTGCTTCACACAATAAAACAATGAAATCAATAAACCCCCCCCTACAAAAAATAAATAAATAAAAGTACAGGAAAATTTGAGAAAAATACAAAAGTTTAAAACTGAAGTTAGTAAAATAAATTAAAGTGCCATAAACACTGATTAATTAAAGTAACAACAGAGCAGAATATATAAAAATGGCAAAATATATAAAACACACACACACACACTATGAATTTAGCTGTAGGCTTTTTTGAGAAGTAAGGTTTTTAACCTGCTTTTAAATGTGTCCAGTGTGGGGGCCTCTCTCAGGTCCTCAGGCAGGGCCTTCCATCTACTTGGGGTGTAAATAGAAGATGCAGCTTCCCCTGCTCTAGACCTGCATGAGGGATGGTTAAAAGACCACTGCCATTGGACCTGAGAGTTCTTGCTGGTTTATAAGGAATTAACCTGTATTTAATATAGCGTGGTGCAAGGCCATTTAGCGTTTTGTGCACAATTAAAAGAATTTTAAAATCAATTCAATTTTTAACGGGGAGCATATGCAGAGATCTAGGAACAGGTGTAATGTGCTCATACCTTCTAGTTCTGGTGAGAACACGTGCTGCCGCATTTTGAATTAATTGTAGTTGGTGCACAACTGATTTTGGGAGGCCGGTGAATAGTCCATTGCAGTAGCCTAGTCTGAAAAACCTTGAGAAGGACCGCGGTGATCGACGGACCAGAAGATGTCTGAAGAGACATGAAGCCAGTACCACACCTACACCCCCAGTCAGTGATTTCACCTGTTCTGTCTGTGGCAGACATTGTGGATCGCGAATTGGGCTTTACAGCCATAAGAAGACTCACAAGTGACAAGAGGCAGGATTGTCATCATCGGACACGACGGACAACCTAAATCAAGTCTAGTCTACTTGTTATAAAAGCATGGATTAATTTCTCAGTCTGATATTGATAGAAAGCCCCTTAGTTTTGAAATGTTTTAAGATGGTTGAAGGCTGATCTTGTGAGAAGATTGATGTGGCTCTTAAAATTTAGATCACTGTCCATGATTACACCAAGATTTCTAGCTTCACCTTTGCACTCCAGAGACAGAGAGCTGAGATGAGCTGCAATTCTCTGTCTCTGTCTTTGCACCAAATACAAGTATTTCTGTCTTGTCTTTGTTCAGTTGTAAAAAGTTATCTGACATCCATAGATTAATATCGTCAATACACTGACTTAGGGAACGTATGGGAGCTAGGTCATCAGGAGATAGGGATATGTACAGTTGTGAATCATCTGCATAATTATGGTAATTTATTTTATGTGTCTGTATAACATGTGCAAGTGGGAGAATATAGAGATTGAATAGTAGTGGTCCAAGAATCGAACCTTGGGGTAGCCCACACATTAGACTCACTTTGTCCGAGGAAAAGTCTCCGATAGACACAAAGAACTGCCTGTCCTGAAGGTATGTTCTAAACCAGTTGAGAACCGGGCCAGAAAGGCCGACCCATTTTTCTAATCTCTCTAGCAAAATATCATGATCAACAGTGTCGAAAGCAGCACTGAGATCCAGGAGCACAAGAACAGACAATTTATTAGAATCTGTGTTCATATGCAGATCATACACAACTTTGATAAGTGTGGTTTCTGTGCTATGGTGAGATCGAAAACCTGATTGACAAATGCCTAGAAGGTTGTTTGATAGTAAATAGTTATTAACTCGAGAATAAACTGTTTTTCAAGGGTTTTGCTGAGGAATGGTAAGTTGGAGATGGGCCTGTAGTTGGCAATAACTGTCGCATCAAGATTACTCTTCTTCAGAAGTGGCTTAACGACAGCTGTCTTAAGTGCTGCAGGAAATATACCTGCCTGAAGAAAGTAGCTAACAATTTCTAAAACGCCATGTGCTAAGCAATTAAAAACATTTTTAAAACATTTATTAGGCAGAGGATCCCAGCAGCAGGTGGACAACCTGAGCTGCCCAAAAATATTGTCTAGACTTTTAACGTCTAGAGTGTCAAAGTGAGACATGGCGCCAGTGATATTTCTGGAGAAGTGGAGGGTAGGCTCATTACTGGATCTTGAGGCAATAATGTTCTGTCTAATGGCAGTAATTGTGTTATTGAAGAATGTAGCGAAGTGCTCACATTTTTCAGTGGACAGCATCCCTGATGGGTTTGGAGATGGTGGATTAATAAGTCGGTCAATAGTGGGGTAAAGCACTTTACTATTGTTAAAATCTTCATTTATGATATATGGAGCATTTTACATGCGCACTAATAAACCGATCATTATCGGATTTATGGAGATACCAGATTATTCTAGTGTCATGTACAGCACTATATGATATTGTAGCGAATTCGGGGGCAGTCTGGGAGACCGTCGCCACAGCCGGGACGCAAACCCGTGTCTCCCACTCCACAAGCGACAACGTTAACCAGTCGACTAAAGGGTCCGACCCGTTAGACAAGGACCAACGTGTCTACTTATCCATGCACGTTACAATATACGTTATCGGATAAAGACCGCTAGCGGATTATGAAAAATGCGATAAACACACCTAGCTTTTTGATGAATATTCCGTTTTATTCGGCGCACATATACCGTTAATCTGGTTTATTTCATTCTTTTATATCTGCACATTTTAAATATGTAAGAAAGAAAAAAAAATCCGGATGTTGTCAAAACGCGAGTGGATGCAGTTAATCAAACATGACATCCTTCATCAGATCACACAGTTTCACAAATGCTCTCCGAGATATTCTGAAATTCTCTCTCCACTCCTGATCTGAGAACTCCTTGAGCACCACTCTCTCCCACCAGTCCTTACCCGAAACGTGCACCCAGCAAGCGGGCGTTTTAGGTAGGAGTGGAGGAAGAACTATGCTATGCTGCTTAGACCAATGGCAGATGCTTGTCGTCATTTTCTGCTCATATGCAGAACGCAAAGGAGAGCAGTATCCACACAAGGACAGCCCTGACCGGCGGAGATGCTATGTTAATCAATGCCATGTTGACAGGAAGTTTTGAAAATAACAGTTTTACGTCATGTACTTGGAAAGAAATCCAACTATTGACTGAATCATTTAACCCTGTTTTCTTCGATTATCGCATTACTAAAGTGAATGTAAACACGTCAAATCGGATTATTACCATAACCTGATTATTCTCAGTTATAGGTTTATTGTGGTCATGTAAACATGGGTCTATGGGGTCTATGATGTTACACAGCCACCTGCCACTAATGGGGGGGGGCGTCCCGGGGGGGGCGTCCTGCGCTAATGATAAGGGGGGGTGGGATCCCGCGCTAATGATAATGAGCCTTTAAAATATACATTTTACAAGCGCACGCACGAAGCGTAGTGATTATTATTAATGTATAGTGATTATTATTAATGTATAGTGATTATTATTAACGTATATTGATAATTACTAATGTATAGTGATTATTACTAACGTATAGTGATTCTGAATGTGTCCATTTAAAAGCCCTCATATGTTTCATACAGGGCTTTTTTCTGCAACTCAGGGACAAATGAAAACTTGGTCGACTGAGACTTCTCATCGGCTAACGTTTGGTCGACTATTAGGGGGGCAGCTTGGTGAATGCAGAGAATACAGGGCTGCCATGATACCCTGAGAAACATCTTAAAGATTTACGGCCATAAAAACAATCATACTGTAGTGATACACAATTGAGGGTAGATTCACCAGGGGCTGCTGCTCCTTTAAGGCAGACGTTCAGAGTGCTGACGTAGCACTGCTTAGAGTTTCCGGGGTGGAGCCATATTTGCAGCAGCCTAGCGGATGGTTAGCTGGTTGCCACGACTCGAGAGATTGTGCTGTATCGGTGTCGTTTTGTGTGGCGAGTAAACGGAATGGACTCGACTCGATCTCTCCATCTCCTCATTCCTGCACTCCCACAATGCCGTACATCTGCTACTTCCAGTAATTCTGATTTCATCAAATGCATTTCAAATGCTCTATACACAAACAGCCAACGTCATCCTCTGTCACCGCTTGTTTGTTCCTGTAAGGACGCTATGCTAGTTTCTATGCTAGCAGGTAGGTAGTGCTAAAGTAAAGCTGGTTTGGTTATGCTAGCAGGTAGGTAGTGCTAAGGTAAAGCTGGTTTGGTTATGCTAGCAGGTAGGTAGTGCTAAGGTAAAGCTGGTTAGGTTATGCTAGCAGGTAGGTAGTGTTAAGGTAAAGCTGGTTGGGTTATGCTAGCAGGTAGGTAGGGCTAAGGTAAAGCTGGTTTGGTTATGCTAGCAGGTAGGTAGGGCTAAGGTAAAGCTGGTTGGGTTATGCTAGCAGGTAGGTAGTGCTAAGGTAAAGCTGGTCGGGTTATGCTAGCAGGTAGGTAGGGCTAAGGTAAAGCTGGTTTAGTTATGCTAGCAGGTAGGTAGGGCTAAGGTAAAACTGGTTTGGTTATGCTAGCAGGTAGGTAGGGCTAAGGTAAAGCTGGTTTGGTTATGCTAGCAGGTAGGTAGTGCTAAGGTAAAGCTGGTTTGGTTATGCTAGCAGGTAGATAGGGCTATGGTAAAGCTGGTTTGGTTATGCTAGCAGGTAGGTAGGGCTAAGGTAAAGCTGGTTTGGTTATGCTAGCAGGTAGGTAGGGCTAAGGGAAAGCTGGTTTGCTTATGCTAGCAGGTAGATAGGGCTATGGTAAAGCTGGTTTGGTTATGCTAGCAGGTAGGTAGGGCTAAGGTAAAGCTGGTTTGGTTATGCTAGCGGGTAGGTAGTGCTAAGGTAAAGCTAGTTTGGTTATGCTAGCAGGTAGATAGGGCTATGGTAAAGCTGGTTTGGTGAGCGAGCCTAGGCAGCAAGACTTTTGTACAAGGTCGATGTCAAGTAAGCGCCTTACCTTGTATCTGTGGGATGTATGGAGCCAGCAACTTGCTTCTTTTCTTCTCATAGCCCTTCTGAGTGATGTCCCCTGAAAAGAGAGAGAGAGAGAGAGAGAGAGAGAGAGAGAGAGAGAGAGAGAGAGAGAGAGAGATGAGTCATTAGCTGATGGAACGTGTGTGTGTGTGTGTGTGTGTGTGTGTGTGTGTGTGTGTGTGTGTGTGTGTGTGCACGCGCGCGCCTCAGCATCACACTGCCAAGCCTGATACACTGGCACCACAGGGTACCAGGGCAGGGTGGGGGCAGCAGACAACCAGCTCTTAGCCGCTACATCACACAGGAATTGTAATGATGGACACACACACACACACACACACACACACATATACAAGCATGCCAGCAAGAAATTATGTTGGGAGACATCACACACATACCTACCTACACACAAAGACACAAAAACGTACGTGCATAAAAAGCCCACTTGACAAAAATGATATTGCGGTGAACTGCGACTGAATACTTCAATGATAAAATCAGATGAGATGGGGCATTTAAAAGCTCATTTGTCTGGTGTGCCTGGAACATTTCAACTCTCCAGCCCTACCACAAGACAAAATACTGCTGACATCAGCCCTAACTCCATCTGTCTCACTTGTCTCTGCACACATAATTAAAAGGCTGCATAAAAAACAAGGGCCACATACATGTTATTTCATAGTCGTCCGCCTCAGTGAATACCAATGAAATTAGGGCATGCAGCATCAAAAAAACCCTGATCAACAACAATGAAGGAAATGAGATGAAGAAAGTGACAAAAGAGTGAACGAGCAAGCGGGTAGACAGGCAGACACATAAAGACCAGTCCACCATATGAAACAGACAAGACGAGCGAGCCCTCTGGCTGCTCAGTGTTAAAAAGTTGTGTTGATCACGATGAGCCAGGGAGACGCATTGCTTAACCTTGCACAGTCACTGCAATTAGTTCCTGTCTCTCCCAAACAAAGCTGTGACATCATGACGCCATCTAAAAGCACAAGGTTTAAAAACAAACACGCGGGACCTGCTCAAAAATTAATCACAGAAATAGGTCACAGAGTCAGCCAGATTGCTTTGGCCGACTGTGGACGGCTTTAGGGTTGTGAGATGCCTCGACATATTGATTCACCCAGAGACGGCTGACTGACAACACCAAAGCCATGCATGTCTCTGTCACACACAAAACATGAGTACATACATGCTTTCACACAACCAGGAAAACACACACACACACACACACACACACACACACACACACACTGTCCAGCAAGCCGTGGCACATCCCTGCACCCTTGACCCCCGTTTCAACATTTCTAAAAATGAAAAAAAAAAAGGCAGTTGACATTAACGCTTGGGGAGAAGGGAAAGGTTGCTCGTAAAAATGTGTCTCTCAAAGAGCCAATCTCCAAAGAGTGTCAGTCAAACAGCCTCTTGACTTGACATCGCCAGTGCTTTGCCAGGAAACTGGAGAAGCTCAAACTGGTCAACGCAGCATCTCAGCAGTGAGATTTTCCACTCAATATTTATGAGTCTCCAAAGGAAAAACATAAATATAGGAGTGCACCATGTTGCTCATATTGATCTCAATAGACTCTCTGTGGGAGTGGGGAAGAGCAGGGGTCAAAGAAGTTACAAACAAAATTTAAAAAAAAATCAATTAAATTCCCTCCTGTGCTGCCCCTCGTCTTTCCCTGCACCGTGTCGGCTTTGGCCTGTTTCAACCTATGACATTGTTGGTTTGCACTTTCCCAAAGCTTTATCTATCCAACCTTTATCTATCTATGAAACCTTTATCCAACCTTTATCTATCCAACCTTTATCTATCTGTGAAACCTTTATCCAACCTTTATCTATCCAACGTTTATCTATCTATGAAACCTTTATCTAGCAAACCTTTATCTATCCAACCTTTATCTACCTAGCAAACCTTTATCTATCCAACCTTTATCTATCTATGGAACCTTTATCCAACCTTTATCTATCCAACCTTTATCTACCTAGAAAATCTTTATCTGTCCAACCTTTATCTACCTAGCAAACCTTTATCTATCCAATCTTTATCTACCTAGCAAACCCTTATCTTGCAAACCTTTATTTATCCAACCTTTATCTATCTATGAAACCTTTATCCAACCTTTATCTATCCAACCTTTATCTACCTAGCAAACCATTATCTAGCAAACCTTTATCTATCCAACATTTATCTATCTATGAAACACTTATCCAACCTTTATCTATCCAACCTTTATCTAAATAGAAAATCTTTATCTGTCCAACCTTTATCTACCTAGCAAACCTTTATCTATCCAACCTTTATCTATCTATGGAACCTTTATCCAACCTTTATCTATCCAAACTTTATCTATCTATGAAATCTTTATCCAACCTTTATCTATCCAACCTTTATCTACCTAGCAAACCCTTATCTTGCAAACCTTTATTTATCCAACATTTATCTATCTATGAAACACTTATCGAACCTTTATCTATCCAACCTTTATCTAAATAGAAAATCTTTATCTGTCCAACCTTTATCTACCTAGCAAACCTTTATCTATCCAATCTTTATCTACCTAGCAAACCCTTATCTTGCAAACCTTTATTTATCCAACCTTTATCTATCTATGAAACCTTTATCCAACCTTTATCTATCCAACCTTTATCTACCTAGCAAACCATTATCTAGCAAACCTTTATCTATCCAACATTTATCTATCTATGAAACACTTATCCAACCTTTATCTATCCAACCTTTATCTAAATAGAAAATCTTTATCTGTCCAACCTTTATCTACCTAGCAAACCTTTATCTATCCAATCTTTATCTACCTAGCAAACCCTTATCTTGCAAACCTTTATTTATCCAACCTTTATCTATCTATGAAACCTTTATCCAACCTTTATCTATCCAACCTTTATCTATCTATGAAACCTTTATCTATCCAACCTTTATCTACCTAGCAAACCTTTATCTATCTATGAAACCTTTATCTATCCAACCTTTATATATCGTTGAAACCTTCATCTATCCAATCTTTATCTATCTATGAAACCTTTATCTATCCAACCTTTATCTACCTAGCAAACCTTTATCTATCTATGAAACCTTTATCCAACCTTTATCTATGAAATATTTATCTAGCCAACCTTTATCTATCAAACTTTTATCTAGCTATCAAACCTTTATCTATCAAAATTGTATCTATAAAACTTTTATCTATCAAACCTTTATCTATCAAAATTTTATCTATCTCTCAAACCTTTATCTATCAAACCTTTATCTATCTATCTATCTATCTATCCAACCTTTATCTATCAAACTTTTATGTATCTCTCAAACTTTTCTCTATCCATTAAACCTTTATCTATCCATTAAACCTTTATCCATCAAACCTTTGTGTATCTATCAAACCGTTATCAAACTTTATCTATCAAACTTTTATCTATCAAACCTTTACCTATCAAAGCTTTATATATATATCCAACCTTTATCTATCAAACTTTTATCTATCTCTCAAACTTTTATCTATCCAACCTTTATCTATCAAACCTTTATCTATCTCTAAAACCTTTATCTATCCAACCTTTATCTATCAAACCTTTATCTATCTGTCAAACCTTTGTCTATCAAACCTTTACCTATCAAAGCTTTATATAGCTATCAAACCTTTATCTATCAAACCCTTTATCTGTCAAATGTTTATCTATCAAACCTTCATCTATCCTTTAAACCTTTATCTATCAAGCCTTTAACTATCAAACCTTTATCTATCTATCAAACCTTTATCTATCAAACCCTTTATCTGTCAAACCTTTATCTATCAAACCTTTATCTATCTATCAAACCTATAACAAACCTTTATCTATCAAACCCTTTATCTGTCAAACGTTTATCTATCTATCTATCAAACCTTCATCTATCCATCAAACCTTTATCTATCAAACCTTTGTCTATCTATCAAACCTTTAACTATCAAACTTTTATCTGTCAAACCTTTATCAAAGCTTTATCAATCTCTCAAACCTTTATCTATCTATCAAACCTTTATCAAACTTTTATCTATCCAACCTTTATCTATCAAACCTTTATCTATCTCTAAAACCTTTATCTATCCAACCTTTATCTATCAAACCTTTATCTATCTGTCAAACCTTTGTCTATCAAACCTTTACCTATCAAAGCTTTATATAGCTATCAAACCTTTATCTATCAAACCCTTTATCTGTCAAATGTTTATCTATCAAACCTTCATCTATCCTTTAAACCTTTATCTATCAAGCCTTTAACTATCAAACCTTTATCTATCTATCAAACCTTTATCTATCAAACCCTTTATCTGTCAAACCTTTATCTATCAAACCTTTATCTATCTATCAAACCTATAACAAACCTTTATCTATCAAACCCTTTATCTGTCAAACGTTTATCTATCTATCTATCAAACCTTCATCTATCCATCAAACCTTTATCTATCAAACCTTTGTCTATCTATCAAACCTTTAACTATCAAACTTTTATCTGTCAAACCTTTATCAAAGCTTTATCAATCTCTCAAACCTTTATCTATCTATCAAACCTTTATCAAACCTTTATCTATCAAACCTTTATCTAGCAAATCTTTATCTATCAAACCCTTTATCTGTCAAACCTTTATCTATCTATCAAACCTTCCTTTATCTATCTATCAAACCTTTGTCTGTCAAAGCTTTATCTATCAAACCTTTATCTTTCAAACCTTTATCCATCAAACCATTATCTATTCATTCATCATCAGTCACTTCTCTGGGGTGGGGTCGCGGTGGCAGCAAGCTAAGTAGGGCATTCCAGACGTATCTCTCCCCAGCAACACCCTCCAGCTTCTCCTGGGGGATCCCAAGGTGTTCCCAGGCCAGATTGGAAATTAGTCCCTCCAGTGAGTTCTGGGTGTACCCCGGGGTCTCCTCCAAACTGGCTGTGCCTGGTAAACCTCCAAAGGAAGGCGCCCAGGAGGCATCCTAATCAAATGCCTGAACCACCTCAACTGGCTCCTTTCGACGCGAAGGAGCAGCGGCTCTACTCCGAGCTCTCTCCAGATGTCCAAGCTCCTCACTCTATCTCTAAGACTGAGCCCGGACACCCTATGGAGGAAACTAATTTTTCAGCCACTTGTATCCGCGATCTCACCCTTTCGGTCACTAACCAAAGCTCATGACCATAGGTGAGGGTTGGAACAAAGATTGACTGGTAAATTGAGAGCTTTGCCTTTCGGCTCAGCTCCTTCTTCACCACAACGGTTCAGTACAATGTTCACATTACTGCTGATGCTGCACCAACCCGCCTGTCAATCTTCCCCTCCATCCTACCCTCACTTGTGGACAAGACCCCGAGATACTTGGACTCCTTCACTTGAGGCAACAACTCATCTCCAACCAGGAGGGAGCAATCCACCATTTTCCGGGAGAACCATGGCCTCAGACTTGGAGGAGCTGACTATCATCCCAGCCATTTCACACTCAGCTGCATACCGCCCCAGTGCACACTGGAGGTCGCGTTCTGATGAAGCCAACAAAACCACATCATCTGTGAAGAGCAGAGATGCAATTCTGCAGTTCCCAAAATGGACACACTCCTCACCTTGGATGCTCCTTGAGATCCTGTCCATAAATATCACAAACAGTATCTAACAAACCTTTGTCAAACCTTTATCTTTCAAACCTTTATCAAACCTTTATCTATCTATCAAACCTTTATCTATCAAACCTTTATCAAATCTTTATCGATCTATCAAACCTTTATCTATCAAACCTTTATCTATCTATCAAACCTTTATCTATCAAACCTTTATCAAACCTTTATCGATCTATCAAACCTTTATCTATCTATCAAACCTTTATCAAACCTTTATCAAACTTTTATCTATCTATCGAACCTTTATCTATCAAACCTTTATCTATCAACCCTTAATCTATCAAACCTTTAACTATCAAACATTTATCTATCAAACCTTTATCTATCAAACTTTTAACTATCAAACCTTTATCTATCAAACCTTTATCTATAAAACCTTTAACTATCAAACCTTTATCTATCAAACCTTTATCTATCAACCCTTTATCTATCAAACCTTTATCTAACAAACCTTTATCTATCAAACCTTTATCTATCAACCCTTTATCTATCAAACCTTTATCTATCAAACCTTTAACTATCAAACCTTTAACTATCAACCCTTAATCTATCAAACCTTTAACTATCAACCCTTTAACTATCAACCCTTAATATATCAAACCTTTATCTATCAACCCTTTATCTATCAATCCTTAATCTATCAAATCTTTAACTATCAACCCTTAATCTATCAAACCTTTAACTATCAACCCTTAATCTATCCATCCTTAATCTATCAAACCTTTAACTATCAACCCTTAATCTATCAAACCTTTAACTATCAACCCTTAATCTATCAAACCTTTAACTATCAACCCTTAATCTATCAAACCTTTATCTATCAAACCTTTAACTATCAAACCTTTATCTATAAACCCTTAATCTATCAAACCTTTATCTATCAACCCTTTATCTATCAACCCCTAATCTATCAAACCTTTATCTATCAAACCTTTAACAATCAAACTTTTAACCATCAAACCGTTTTCTATCAAACAAACAGAGTTGGCTGTGCATACATGCTTCTCTTCAGCAATGCCTTGGCTCCACATAAATAAAATCATATAATCTGTACACAGGCAGCACAGTGGTGCAGTGGTTAGCGTGGTCGCCTCACAGCAAGAAGATCCTGGGTTCGAGCCCTGGGGAAGTCCAAACTTAGGGGCCATCCCGGGTCATACTCTGTGTGGAGTTTGCATGTTCTCCCCGTGTCTGCATGGGTTTCCTCCGGGGGCTCCAGTTTCCTCCCACAGTCCAAAGACATGGAGGTCAGGTGAATCGGCCGTACTAAATTGTCCCTTGGTGTGAATGTGTGTGTGTATATGTTGCACTTGGATGGTCTGGTGACCTGTCCAGGGTGCCTCCCCACCTGCTGCCCAATGAGTGCTGGGATAGGCTTCAGCATCCCCGCCACCCTGAGAGCAGGATAAGCAGTTTGGATAATGGATGGATGGATCTGTATACAGTACACAGGCTCATTTGTTGAATAGTTTTCATTTGCCAGCTGTGTAGTTAATCTTCTGATTCGTTACGTATTATTAATAAGTTTAGTGTTTTTTTTAGTAACATATTGATGTATTGTTCCTGTTGCTGTGTCCCTAGATGAGGACTGAGCCAGTCTTCTTGATGACAGAGTGTGTTGTGGTGTGAAAGCAGGTGCTGTTGGTCACACTGGTCACAACACTGACCGCTGGTTCTGAGTCACCAGTGACCACTGAATGGCTGCAGTGTTGAGTGTTGAGGGAGGTGATGGAGCTTAACTAACAATACAGCACTGTCTGCTGGCCCAGCCTGCTGACCCGACAGTGATTCCGTCTGCAGATGGTGGCGCTGTGCGTGTCTTCACATGACTGTGTGTCGGTCTGTCTGTATTCCCATATCAGCACAGGTAAGTACAGCACATATCGAGTACTCTCTGTATTCCCATGTCAGCACAGGTAAGTACAGCACATATCGAGTACTCTCTGTATTCCCATGTCAGCACAGGTAAGTACAGCACATATCGAGTACTCTCTGTATTCCCATGTCAGCACAGGTAAGTACAGCACATATCGAGTACTCTCTGTATTCCCATGTCAGCACAGGTAAGTACAGCACATATCGAGTACTCTCTGTATTCCCATATCAGCACAGGTAAGTACAGCACATATCGAGTACTCTCTGTATTCCCATATCAGCACAGGTAAGTACAGCACATATCGAGTACTCTCTGTATTCCCATGTCAGCACAGGTAAGTACAGCACATATCGAGTACTCTCTGTATTCCCATGTCAGCACAGGTAAGTACAGCACATATCGAGTACTCTCTGTATTCCCATGTCAGCACAGGTAAGTACAGCACATATCGAGTACTCTCTGTATTCCCATGTCAGCACAGGTAAGTACAGCACATATCGAGTACTCTCTGTATTCCCATGTCAGCACAGGTAAGTACAGCACATATCGAGTACTCTCTGTATTCCCATGTCAGCACAGGTAAGTACAGCACATATCGAGTACTCTCTGTATTCCCATATCAGCACAGGTAAGTACAGCACATATCGAGTACTCTCTGTATTCCCATGTCAGCACAGGTAAGTACAGCACATATCGAGTACTCTCTGTATTCCCATGTCAGCACAGGTAAGTACAGCACATATCGAGTACTCTCTGTATTCCCATGTCAGCACAGGTAAGTACAGCACATATCGAGTACTCTCTGTATTCCCATGTCAGCACAGGTAAGTACAGCACATATCGAGTACTCTCTGTATTCCCATGTCAGCACAGCTAAGTACAGCACGTATGTAGTACTCTCTGTATTCCCATGTCAGCACATCTAAGTACAGCACGTATCTAGTACTCTCTGTATTCCCATGTCAGTACAGGTAAGTAAATCATGTATGTAGTACTCTCTGTATTCCCATGTCAGCACAGGTAAGTACAGCACATATCGAGTACTCTCTGTATTCCCATGTCAGCACAGGTAAGTACAGCACATATCGAGTACTCTCTGTATTCCCATATCAGCACAGGTAAGTACAGCACATATCGAGTACTCTCTGTATTCCCATGTCAGCACAGGTAAGTACAGCACATATCGAGTACTCTCTGTATTCCCATGTCAGCACAGGTAAGTACAGCACATATCGAGTACTCTCTGTATTCCCATGTCAGCACAGGTAAGTACAGCACATATCGAGTACTCTCTGTATTCCCATGTCAGCACAGGTAAGTACAGCACATATCGAGTACTCTCTGTATTCCCATATCAGCACAGGTAAGTACAGCACATATCGAGTACTCTCTGTATTCCCATGTCAGCACAGGTAAGTACAGCACATATCGAGTACTCTCTGTATTCCCATGTCAGCACAGGTAAGTACAGCACATATCGAGTACTCTCTGTATTCCCATGTCAGCACAGGTGAGTACAGCACATATCGAGTACTCTCTGTATTCCCATATCAGCACAGGTAAGTACAGCACATATCGAGTACTCTCTGTATTCCCATGTCAGCACAGGTAAGTACAGCACATATCGAGTACTCTCTGTATTCCCATGTCAGCACAGGTAAGTACAGCACATATCGAGTACTCTCTGTATTCCCATGTCAGCACAGCTAAGTACAGCACGTATGTAGTACTCTCTGTATTCCCATGTCAGCACATCTAAGTACAGCACGTATCTAGTACTCTCTGTATTCCCATGTCAGTACAGGTAAGTAAATCATGTATGTAGTACTCTCTGTATTCCCATGTCAGTACAGGTAAGTACATCATGTATGTAATACTCTCTGTATTCCCATGTCAGTACAGGTAAGTACAGCACGTATCTAGTACTCTCTGTATTCCCATGTCAGTACAAGTAAGTACATCATGTATGTAGTACTCTCTGTATTCCCATGTCAGTACAGGTAAGTACATCATGTATGTAATACTCTCTGTATTCCCATGTCAGTACAGGTAAGTACAGCACGTATCTAGTACTCTCTGTATTCCCATGTCAGCACAGGTAAGTACAGCACGTATCTAGTACTCTCTGTATTCCCATGTCAGTACAGGTAAGTACATCATGTATGTAGTACTCTCTGTATTCCCATGTCAGTACAGGTAAGTACATCATGTATGTAATACTCTCTGTATTCCGATATCTGCACAGGTAAGTACATCATGTACGTAGTACTCTCTGTATTCCCATGTCAGTACAGGTAAGTACATCATGTATGTAGTACTCTCTGTATTCCCATATCTGCACAGGTAAGTAAATCATGTATGTAATACTCTCTGTATTCTCATGTCAGTACAGGTAAGTACAGCACGTATCTAGTACTCTCTGTATTCCCATGTCAGTACAGGTAAGTACATCATGTATGTAGTACTCTCTGTATTCCCATGTCAGTACAGGTAAGTACATCATGTATGTAATACTCTCTGTATTCCCATGTCAGTACAGGTAAGTACAGCACGTATCTAGTACTCTCTGTATTCCCATGTCAGCACAGGTAAGTACAGCACGTATCTAGTACTCTCTGTATTCCCATGTCAGTACAGGTAAGTACATCATGTATGTCGTACTCTCTGTATTCCCATGTCAGTACAGGTAAGTACATCATGTATGTAGTACTCTCTGTATTCCCATATCTGCACAGGTAAGTACATCATGTATGTAGTACTCTCTGTATTCCCATGTCAGTACAGGTAAGTACATCATGTATGTAGTACTCTCTGTATTCCCATATCTGCACAGGTAAGTACATCATGTATGTAGTACTCTCTGTATTCCCATGTCAGTACAGGTAAGTACATCATGTATGTAGTACTCTCTGTATTCCCATGTCAGTACAGGTAAGTACATCATGTATGTAGTACTCTCTGTATTCCCATGTCAGTACAGGTAAGTACATCATGTATGTAATACTCTCTGCATTCCCATGTCGGTACAGGTAAGTACATCATGTATGTAGTACTCTCTGTATTCCCATATCTGCACAGGTAAGTACATCATGTATGTAGTACTCTCTGTATTCCCATGTCAGTACAGGTAAGTACATCATGTATGTAGTACTCTCTGTATTCCCATATCTGCACAGGTAAGTACATCATGTATGTAGTACTCTCTGTATTCCCATGTCAGTACAGGTAAGTACATCATGTATGTAGTACTCTCTGTATTACCATGTCAGTACAGGTAAGTACATCATGTATGTAGTACTCTCTGTATTCCCATGTCAGTACAGGTAAGTACATCATGTATGTAGTACTCTCTGTATTCCCATGTCAGTACAGGTAAGTACATCATGTATGTAGTACTCTCTGTATTCCCATGTCAGTACAGGTAAGTACATCATGTATGTAATACTCTCTGCATTCCCATGTCGGTACAGGTAAGTACATCATGTATGTAGTACTCTCTGTATTCCCATATCTGCACAGGTAAGTACATCATGTATGTAGTACTCTCTGTATTCCCATGTCAGTACAGGTAAGTACATCATGTATGTAGTACTCTCTGTATTCCCATATCTGCACAGGTAAGTACATCATGTATGTAGTACTCTCTGTATTCCCATATCTGCACAGGTAAGTACAGCACGTATCTAGTACTCTCTGTATTCCCATGTCAGTACAGGTAAGTACATCATGTATGTAGTACTCTCTGTATTCCCATGTCAGTACAGGTAAGTACATCATGTATGTAGTACTCTCTGTATTCCCATGTCAGTACAGGTAAGTACATCATGTATGTAGTACTCTCTGTATTCCCATGTCAGTACAGGTAAGTACATCATGTATGTAGTACTCTCTGTATTCCCATGTCAGTACAGGTAAGTACATCATGTATGTAGTACTCTCTGTATTCCCATGTCAGTACAGGTAAGTACATCATGTATGTAGTACTCTCTGTATTCCCATGTCAGTACAGGTAAGTACATCATGTATGTAGTACTCTCTGCCTCTGTGTGTGATTATGTGTATGAATCCAAATGTGGATGTGTGCAAGAGTCTGCATGCATGTATCCATGTGTGTGTGTGTGTGTGTGTGTGTGTGTGTGTATGTGTGTATGTATGTGTGTGTGTATGTGTGTGTGTGTGTGTGTGTGTATGTGTGTGTGTGTGTGTGTATGTGTGTGTATGTGTGTGTATGTGTGTATGTATGTGTGTGTGTATGTGTGTGTGTGTGTGTGTATGTGTGTGTATGTGTGTATGTATGTGTGTATGTATGTGTGTGTGTGTGTGTGTATGTGTGTGTATGTGTGTGTTGGAGTGCATGTGTGCATGTGAAGGCCTCCGCACCACAGCACAACAGTACCCGACATGCTGACAACTACACAATAGAGGACTTCATTGTGGAACGGCTCCAGTGGCCAGCCAAAGGCCTCGGTGCCCCAGCGGCCCCTTGTACACAGCCATCCCTCAAGCATGGGTCTAGACTGTTCTAGGCTCTCAAATATGAGAGCCTAGAACAGTCTGATGGAGGACAGACAGCTCACCCAATAAACATGGAAGATGACCTGAACCAGTTCTTGCAAAACAATGAACCCTCACTGCAGCACACAGCCACACTGACTGAGCCGCCACATGTTTCTGCCCCATTTCCCATGGGGGGGGGGGGGTGATCAGTTACTCACAAATGGACACCCTGCTTTCTCCCCATGCGTGAGCTGCAAAGAGGAGGCCCTGCTTTCTCCCCATGCGTGAGCTTTAAAGAGGAGGCCCTGCTTTCTCCCCATGCGTTAGCTGCAGAGGAGGCCCTGCTTTCTCCCCATGCATGAGCTGCGAAGAGGAGGCCCTGCTTTCTCCCCATGCATGAGCTGCGAAGAGGAGGCCCTGCTTTCTCCCCATGTGTGAGCTGCAAAGAGGAGGCCCTGCTTTCTCCCCATGCGTGAGCTTTAAAGAGGAGGCCCTGCTTTCTCCCCATGCATGAGCTGCGAAGAGGAGGCCCTGCTTTCTCCCCATGCATGAGCTGCGAAGAGGAGGCCCTGCTTTCTCCCCATGCATGAGCTGCGAAGAGGAGGCCCTGCTTTCTCCCCATGTGTGAGCTGCAAAGAGGAGGCCCTGCTTTCTCCCCATGCGTGAGCTTTAAAGAGGAGGCCCTGCTTTCTCCCCATGCGTTAGCTGCAGAGGAGGCCCTGCTTTCTCCCCATGCGTTAGCTGCAGAGGAGGCCCTGCTTTCTCCCCATGCGTGAGCTTTAAAGAGGAGGCCCTGCTTTCTCCCCATGCATGAGCTGCGAAGAGGAGGCCCTGCTTTCTCCCCATGCATGAGCTGCGAAGAGGAGGCCCTGCTTTCTCCCCATGCATGAGCTGCGAAGAGGAGGCCCTGCTTTCTCCCCATGTGTGAGCTGCAAAGAGGAGGCCCTGCTTTCTCCCCATGCGTGAGCTTTAAAGAGGAGGCCCTGCTTTCTCCCCATGCGTTAGCTGCAGAGGAGGCCCTGCTTTCTCCCCATGCGTTAGCTGCAGAGGAGGCCCTGCTTTCTCCCCATGCATGAGCTGCGAAGAGGAGGCCCTGCTTTCTCCCCATGTGTGAGCTGCAAAGAGGAGGCCCGGCTTTCTCCCCATGCGTGAGCTGCAAAGAGGAGGCCCTGCTTTCTCCCGGTGTGTGAGCTGCAAAGAGGAGGCCTCTGAACGGGTCACCTGGGAGAGTCAGAGGTCAGTATGTGGTCTGCTGCCTGGCGAACAACAGAAGCGAGGAAGAGAGAGAGGGCAGGATAATAAACACAGAAGATGGAGGCTGGGGTCTGGGTGGGGGTGGGGGTGTTTGGGGGGAGGATTGCTGGCAGCCTTGGCGAAATCTCATGGCCCAGATTGGAGTTGGGGGGGGGGGCTATTTCCCATCTATCAAGCCATTTCTTATTTCTCATATGCCCAATGCCTCCAGCTTAGGAGGTAAGATGGACATGGACGAGGATGGCAGGTGTGTGTGTGTGTGTGTGTGTGTGTGTGTGTGTGTGTGTGTGTGTGTGTGTGTGTGTGTGAGGAGGGGAGGATAAGGTAAAAAAGGGAACGGGAAGGCAGAAGGTGGATGAGAGACATGTGGAGGGGTGGGGATGGGTGGTAAAAACAAATGAAACCAAATTCTCCCGCTCATGTGCTGCATGGAGCAAGACAAAGATGGAGACAAGGAGCAGGGCTTGAGACACACACCAATTAAGACACAGAGAGAGGGGTGGGGGGACAGGTGTGGTCCTCCGACTGCCCTCATAGCCAGAAAACTAGCAGCAGGAGCTTGGCTGGATGACAGTTTATTCTGTCCTCCTGCTCCTGCTCCTTCTTTCCTCAGAACCTCGCTCCTTTGTTCCCCGAGTCCCCCTCCACTCAGACCTCCTCTGTCCGGGGCTCTTCCTTTGTAGCTCATCCCCACGAGGGCTCATTGTTGACACAAACAGTGCTGAGACCTCAATTCGGCTTTTGACCCCAAGAGAGCGAGCCCCAAAAGGGCCCTTTCTCTTTGTAATGACCCACGGAGCAGTTCTTTCTACAGAAAAAGAACAAAAAGAGACCATGCAGCGGGAGGCTGTGTCCTCCAGTCCAGTCTGGATGAGATTACTGTTTCAAAATCATGCTACTTTTCAGAGGACGAGACCCTCTTCCCAGACAGTAACTCTTGTGACACAGACCAGCGGTAGCGAGAAAGGCTGATGTCCTCTGCTTTGTCTTATTGACTGACGGGTATCGAGTGGACCAGGCCCATTAGAGATTTACCTTGCATGTCCCTCACAGTGCTCTTTCCAGGAGAGGAAAGGCTATCCGGATACATCAACAGACAGCACGTTGCTCTACCAACCACAGACAGCACGTTCCTCTACCAACCACAGACAGCCCGTTGCTGGACCAACCACAGACAGCCCGTTGCTGGACCAACCACAGACAGCACGTTGCTGGACCAACCACAGACAGCACGTTCCTCTACCAACCACAGACAGCACATTCCTCTACCAACCACAGACAGCACATTCCTCTACCAACCACAGACAGCACGTTGCTCTACCAACCACAGACAGCACGTTGCTGGACCAACCACAGACAGCACGTTCCTCTACCAACCACAGACAGCACGTTGCTGGACCAACCACAGACAGCACGTTCCTCTACCAACCACAGACAGCACGTTGCTGGACCAACCACAGACAGCACGTTCCTCTACCAACCACAGACAGCACGTTGCTCTACCAACCACAGACAGCACGTTCCTCTACCAACCACAGACAGCACGTTGTTCTACCAACCACAGACAGCACGTTGCTCTACCAACCACAGACAGCACGTTGCTCTACCAACCACAGACAGCACGTTCCTCTACCAACCACAGACAACACGTTGCTGGACCAACCACAGACAGCACGTTCCTCTACCAACCACAGACAGCACGTTCCTCTACCAACCACAGACAGCACGTTCCTCTACCAACCACAGACAGCACGTTGCTGGACCAACCACAGACAGCACGTTGCTGGACCAACCAGAGACAGCACGTTGCTCTACCAACCACAGACAGCACGTTCCTCTACCAACCACAGACAGCACGTTCCTCTACCAACCACAGACAGCACGTTCCTCTACCAACCACAGACAGCACGTTCCTCTACCAACCACAGACAACACGTTCCTCTACCAACCACAGACAGCACGTTGCTCTACCAACCACAGACAGCACGTTGCTGGACCAACCACAGACAGCACGTTCCTCTACCAACCACAGACAGCACGTTCCTCTACCAACCACAGACAGCACGTTCCTCTACCAACCACAGACAGCACGTTGCTCTACCAACCACAGACAGCACGTTGCTGGACCAACCAGAGACAGCACGTTGCTCTACCAACCACAGACAGCACGTTCCTCTACCAACCACAGACAGCACGTTCCTCTACCAACCACAGACAGCACGTTCCTCTACCAACCACAGACAGCACGTTCCTCTACCAACCACAGACAACACGTTCCTCTACCAACCACAGACAGCACGTTGCTCTACCAACCACAGACAGCACGTTGCTGGACCAACCACAGACAGCACGTTCCTCTACCAACCACAGACAGCACGTTCCTCTACCAACCACAGACAGCACGTTGTTCTACCAACCACAGACAGCACGTTCCTCTACCAACCACAGACAGCACGTTGCTCTACCAACCACAGACAGCACGTTCCTCTACCAACCACAGACAGCACGTTGCTCTACCAACCACAGACAGCACGTTGCTCTACCAACCACAGACAACACGTTGCTCTACCAACCACAGACAGCACGTTCCTCTACCAACCACAGACAGCACGTTGTTCTACCAACCACAGACAGCACGTTGTTCTACCAACCACAGACAGCACGTTGCTCTACCAACCACAGACAGCACGTTGTTCTACCAACCACAGACAGCACGTTCCTCTACCAACCACAGACAACACGTTGCTCTACCAACCACAGACAGCACGTTCCTCTACCAACCACAGACAGCACGTTCCTCTACCAACCACAGACAGCACGTTCCTCTACCAACCACAGACAGCACGTTGTTCTACCAACCACAGACAGCACGTTGCTCTACCAACCACAGACAGCACGTTCCTCTACCAACCACAGACAGCACGTTGCTGGACCAACCACAGACAGCACGTTCCTCTACCAACCACAGACAGCACGTTCCTCTACCAACCACAGACAGCACGTTGCTCTACCAACCACAGACAGCACGTTCCTCTACCAACCACAGACAGCACGTTGCTCTACCAACCACAGACAGCACGTTGCTGGACCAACCACAGACAGCACGTTCCTCTACCAACCACAGACAGCACGTTCCTCTACCAACCACAGACAGCACGTTGTTCTACCAACCACAGACAGCACGTTCCTCTACCAACCACAGACAGCACGTTGTTCTACCAACCACAGACAGCACGTTCCTCTACCAACCACAGACAGCACGTTCCTCTACCAACCACAGACAGCACGTTGCTGGACCAACCACAGACAGCACGTTGCTGGACCAACCAGAGACAGCACGTTGCTCTACCAACCACAGACAGCACGTTCCTCTACCAACCACAGACAGCACGTTCCTCTACCAACCACAGACAGCACGTTCCTCTACCAACCACAGACAACACGTTCCTCTACCAACCACAGACAGCACGTTGCTCTACCAACCACAGACAGCACGTTGCTGGACCAACCACAGACAGCACGTTCCTCTACCAACCACAGACAGCACGTTCCTCTACCAACCACAGACAGCACGTTGTTCTACCAACCACAGACAGCACGTTCCTCTACCAACCACAGACAGCACGTTGCTCTACCAACCACAGACAGCACGTTCCTCTACCAACCACAGACAGCACGTTGCTCTACCAACCACAGACAGCACGTTGCTGGACCAACCACAGACAGCACGTTCCTCTACCAACCACAGACAGCACGTTCCTCTACCAACCACAGACAGCACGTTGTTCTACCAACCACAGACAGCACGTTGCTCTACCAACCACAGACAGCACGTTCCTCTACCAACCACAGACAGCACGTTGCTGGACCAACCACAGACAGCACGTTCCTCTACCAACCACAGACAGCACGTTCCTCTACCAACCACAGACAGCACGTTGCTCTACCAACCACAGACAGCACGTTGCTGGACCAACCACAGACAGCACGTTCCTCTACCAACCACAGACAGCACGTTCCTCTACCAACCACAGACAGCACGTTGTTCTACCAACCACAGACAGCACGTTCCTCTACCAACCACAGACAGCACGTTGTTCTACCAACCACAGACAGCACGTTCCTCTACCAACCACAGACAGCACGTTCCTCTACCAACCACAGACAGCACGTTGCTGGACCAACCACAGACAGCACGTTGCTGGACCAACCAGAGACAGCACGTTGCTCTACCAACCACAGACAGCACGTTCCTCTACCAACCACAGACAGCACGTTGTTCTACCAACCACAGACAGCACGTTCCTCTACCAACCACAGACAGCACGTTGCTCTACCAACCACAGACAGCACGTTCCTCTACCAACCACAGACAGCACGTTGCTCTACCAACCACAGACAGCACGTTGCTGGACCAACCACAGACAGCACGTTCCTCTACCAACCACAGACAGCACGTTCCTCTACCAACCACAGACAGCACGTTGTTCTACCAACCACAGACAGCACGTTCCTCTACCAACCACAGACAGCACGTTCCTGTACCAACCACAGACAGCACGTTGCTCTACCAACCACAGACAGCACGTTCCTCTACCAACCACAGACAGCACGTTGCTCTACCAACCACAGACAGCACGTTCCTCTACCAACCACAGACAGCACGTTCCTCTACCAACCACAGACAGCACGTTGTTCTACCAACCACAGACAGCACGTTCCTCTACCAACCACAGACAGCACGTTGCTGGACCAACCACAGACAGCACGTTCCTCTACCAACCACAGACAGCACGTTGCTCTACCAACCACAGACAGCACGTTGCTCTACCAACCACAGACAGCACGTTCCTCTACCAACCACAGACAGCACGTTCCTCTACCAACCACAGACAGCACGTTCCTCTACCAACCACAGACAGCACGTTCCTCTACCAACCACAGACAGCACGTTGCTCTACCAACCACAGACAGCACGTTGCTCTACCAACCACAGACAGCACGTTGCTGGACCAACCACAGACAGCACGTTCCTCTACCAACCACAGACAGCACGTTCCTCTACCAACCACAGACAGCACGTTGTTCTACCAACCACAGACAGCACGTTCCTCTACCAACCACAGACAGCACGTTGCTCTACCAA
Organism: Lampris incognitus; assembly: GCF_029633865.1. Lineage (NCBI taxonomy): Eukaryota > Metazoa > Chordata > Actinopteri > Lampriformes > Lampridae > Lampris > Lampris incognitus. The sequence continues at coordinate 868,870 of NC_079221.1, forward strand.
CCACAGACAGCACGTTCCTGTACCAACCACAGACAGCACGTTCCTCTACCAACCACAGACAGCACGTTGCTCTACCAACCACAGACAGCACGTTCCTCTACCAACCACAGACAGCACGTTGCTGGACCAACCACAGACAGCACGTTCCTCTACCAACCACAGACAGCACGTTGCTCTACCAACCACAGACAGCACGTTGCTGGACCAACCACAGACAGCACGTTGCTCTACCAACCACAGACAGCACGTTGCTGGACCAACCACAGACAGCACGTTGTTCTACCAACCACAGACAGCACGTTCCTCTACCAACCACAGACAGCACGTTCCTGTACCAACCACAGACAGCACGTTGCTGGACCAACCACAGACAGCACGTTCCTCTACCAACCACAGACAGCACGTTCCTGTACCAACCACAGACAGCACGTTGCTGGACCAACCACAGACAGCACGTTGCTCTACCAACCACAGACAGCACGTTCCTCTACCAACCACAGACAGCACGTTGCTCTACCAACCACAGACAGCACGTTGCTCTACCAACCACAGACAGCACGTTGCTCTACCAACCACAGACAGCACGTTGCTCTACCAACCACAGACAGCACGTTCCTCTACCAACCACAGACAGCACGTTCCTCTACCAACCACAGACAGCACGTTGCTCTACCAACCACAGACAGCACGTTCCTCTACCAACCACAGACAGCACGTTCCTCTACCAACCACAGACAGCACGTTGCTGGACCAACCACAGACAGCACGTTCCTCTACCAACCACAGACAGCACGTTCCTCTACCAACCACAGACAGCACGTTGATCTACCAACCACAGACAGCACGTTGATCTACCAACCACAGACAGCACGTTCCTCTACCAACCACAGACAACACGTTCCTCTACCAACCACAGACAGCACGTTCCTCTACCAACCACAGACAGCACGTTGCTCTACCAACCACAGACAGCACGTTCCTCTACCAACCACAGACAACACGTTCCTCTACCAACCACAGACAGCACGTTGATCTACCAACCACAGACAGCACGTTGTTCTACCAACCACAGACAGCACGTTCCTCTACCAACCACAGACAGCACGTTCCTCTACCAACCACAGACAGCACGTTCCTCTACCAACCACAGACAGCACGTTCCTCTACCAACCACAGACAGCACGTTCCTCTACCAACCACAGACAGCACGTTCCTCTACCAACCACAGACAACACGTTCCTCTACCAACCACAGACAGCACGTTGCTGGACCAACCACAGACAGCACGTTCCTCTACCAACCACAGACAGCACGTTCCTCTACCAACCACAGACAGCACGTTCCTCTACCAACCACAGACAGCACGTTGCTGGACCAACCACAGACAGCACGTTCCTCTACCAACCACAGACAGCACGTTGCTCTACCAACCACAGACAGCACGTTCCTCTACCAACCACAGACAGCACGTTCCTCTACCAACCACAGACAGCACGTTGTTCTACCAACCACAGACAGCACGCTGCTCTACCAACCACAGACAGCACGTTGTTCTACCAACCACAGACAGCACGTTGCTCTACCAACCACAGACAGCACGTTCCTCTACCAACCACAGACAGCACGTTGTTCTACCAACCACAGACAGCACGTTCCTCTACCAACCACAGACAGCACGTTCCTCTACCAACCACAGACAGCACGTTCCTCTACCAACCACAGACAGCACGTTGCTCTACCAACCACAGACAGCACGTTCCTCTACCAACCACAGACAGCACGTTGCTCTACCAACCACAGACAGCACGTTCCTCTACCAACCACAGACAGCACGTTCCTCTACCAACCACAGACAGCACGTTCCTCTACCAACCACAGACAGCACGTTGCTGGACCAACCACAGACAGCACGTTGCTCTACCAACCACAGACAGCACGTTGTTCTACCAACCACAGACAGCACGTTCCTCTACCAACCACAGACAGCACGTTGCTGGACCAACCACAGACAGCACGTTGCTCTACCAACCACAGACAGCACGTTGCTCTACCAACCACAGACAGCACGTTGCTCTACCAACCACAGACAGCACGTTCCTCTACCAACCACAGACAGCACGTTGTTCTACCAACCACAGACAGCACGTTCCTCTACCAACCACAGACAGCACGTTGCTCTACCAACCACAGACAGCACGTTGCTGGACCAACCACAGACAGCACGTTCCTCTACCAACCACAGACAGCACGTTCCTCTACCAACCACAGACAGCACGTTCCTCTACCAACCACAGACAGCACGTTGCTGGACCAACCACAGACAGCACGTTGCTCTACCAACCACAGACAGCACGTTCCTCTACCAACCACAGACAACACGTTCCTCTACCAACCACAGACAGCACGTTCCTGGACCAACCACAGACAGCACGTTGCTCTACCAACCACAGACAGCACGTTCCTCTACCAACCACAGACAACACGTTCCTCTACCAACCACAGACAGCACGTTGCTCTACCAACCACAGACAGCACGTTGCTCTACCAACCACAGACAGCACGTTCCTCTACCAACCACAGACAGCACGTTCCTCTACCAACCACAGACAGCACGTTCCTCTACCAACCACAGACAGCACGTTGTTCTACCAACCACAGACAGCACGTTGCTCTACCAACCACAGACAGCACGTTGCTGGACCAACCACAGACAGCACGTTGCTCTACCAACCACAGACAGCACGTTGCTCTACCAACCACAGACAGCACGTTCCTCTACCAACCACAGACAGCACGTTGCTGGACCAACCACAGACAACACGTTGCTCTACCAACCACAGACAGCACGTTCCTCTACCAACCACAGACAGCACGTTGCTCTACCAACCACAGACAGCACGTTCCTCTACCAACCACAGACAGCACGTTCCTCTACCAACCACAGACAGCACGTTGCTCTACCAACCACAGACAGCACGTTGCTGGACCAACCACAGACAGCACGTTGTTCTACCAACCACAGACAGCACGTTCCTCTACCAACCACAGACAGCACGTTGCTGGACCAACCACAGACAGCACGTTGCTCTACCAACCACAGACAGCACGTTCCTCTACCAACCACAGACAGCACGTTGCTCTACCAACCACAGACAGCACGTTGCTGGACCAACCACAGACAGCACGTTGCTCTACCAACCACAGACAGCACGTTCCTCTACCAACCACAGACAGCACGTTCCTCTACCAACCACAGACAGCACGTTCCTCTACCAACCACAGACAGCACGTTGTTCTACCAACCACAGACAGCACGTTGCTGGACCAACCACAGACAGCACGTTGCTCTACCAACCACAGACAGCACGTTCCTCTACCAACCACAGACAGCACGTTGCTCTACCAACCACAGACAGCACGTTCCTCTACCAACCACAGACAGCACGTTCCTCTACCAACCACAGACAGCACGTTGTTCTACCAACCACAGACAGCACGTTGCTCTACCAACCACAGACAGCACGTTGCTGGACCAACCACAGACAGCACGTTGCTCTACCAACCACAGACAGCACGTTCCTCTACCAACCACAGACAGCACGTTGCTCTACCAACCAGAGACAGCACGTTGCTCTACCAACCACAGACAGCACGTTGCTGGACCAACCACAGACAGCACGTTCCTCTACCAACCACAGACAGCACGTTCCTCTACCAACCACAGACAGCACGTTGCTCTACCAACCACAGACAGCACGTTGCTCTACCAACCACAGACAGCACGTTCCTCTACCAACCACAGACAGCACGTTGTTCTACCAACCACAGACAGCACGTTCCTCTACCAACCACAGACAGCACGTTGCTGGACCAACCACAGACAGCACGTTGCTGGACCAACCACAGACAGCACGTTCCTCTACCAACCACAGACAGCACGTTCCTCTACCAACCACAGACAGCACGTTCCTCTACCAACCACAGACAGCACGTTGCTCTACCAACCACAGACAGCACGTTGCTGGACCAACCACAGACAGCACGTTCCTCTACCAACCACAGACAGCACGTTCCTCTACCAACCACAGACAGCACGTTCCTCTACCAACCACAGACAGCACGTTCCTCTACCAACCACAGACAGCACGTTGCTCTACCAACCACAGACAGCACGTTGCTCTACCAACCACAGACAGCACGTTCCTGGACCAACCACAGACAGCACGTTGCTCTACCAACCACAGACAGCACGTTCCTCTACCAACCACAGACAACACGTTCCTCTACCAACCACAGACAGCACGTTGCTCTACCAACCACAGACAGCACGTTCCTCTACCAACCACAGACAGCACGTTCCTCTACCAACCACAGACAGCACGTTCCTCTACCAACCACAGACAGCACGTTGTTCTACCAACCACAGACAGCACGTTGCTCTACCAACCACAGACAGCACGTTGCTGGACCAACCACAGACAGCACGTTGCTCTACCAACCACAGACAGCACGTTGCTCTACCAACCACAGACAGCACGTTGTTCTACCAACCACAGACAGCACGTTGCTCTACCAACCACAGACAGCACGTTCCTCTACCAACCACAGACAGCACGTTCCTCTACCAACCACAGACAGCACGTTCCTCTACCAACCACAGACAGCACGTTCCTCTACCAACCACAGACAGCACGTTCCTCTACCAACCACAGACAGCACGTTCCTCTACCAACCACAGACAGCACGTTGCTGGACCAACCACAGACAACACGTTGCTCTACCAACCAAAGACAACACGTTGCTCTACCAACCACAGACAGCACGTTCCTCTACCAACCACAGACAGCACGTTGTTCTACCAACCACAGACAGCACGTTGTTCTACCAACCACAGACAGCACGTTCCTCTACCAACCACAGACAGCACGTTGCTCTACCAACCACAGACAGCACGTTCCTCTACCAACCACAGACAGCACGTTCCTCTACCAACCACAGACAGCACGTTGCTGGACCAACCACAGACAGCACGTTCCTCTACCAACCACAGACAGCACGTTGCTCTACCAACCACAGACAGCACGTTGCTGGACCAACCACAGACAGCACGTTGTTCTACCAACCACAGACAACACGTTCCTCTACCAACCACAGACAGCACGTTGCTCTACCAACCACAGACAGCACGTTCCTCTACCAACCACAGACAGCACGTTCCTCTACCAACCACAGACAGCACGTTGCTGGACCAACCACAGACAACACGTTGCTCTACCAACCAAAGACAACACGTTGCTCTACCAACCACAGACAGCACGTTGTTCTACCAACCACAGACAGCACGTTGTTCTACCAACCACAGACAGCACGTTCCTCTACCAACCACAGACAGCACGTTGCTCTACCAACCACAGACAGCACGTTCCTCTACCAACCACAGACAGCACGTTCCTCTACCAACCACAGACAGCACGTTGCTGGACCAACCACAGACAGCACGTTCCTCTACCAACCACAGACAGCACGTTGCTCTACCAACCACAGACAGCACGTTCCTCTACCAACCACAGACAGCACGTTGCTCTACCAACCACAGACAGCACGTTCCTCTACCAACCACAGACAGCACGTTCCTCTACCAACCACAGACAGCACGTTGCTGGACCAACCACAGACAGCACGTTGTTCTACCAACCACAGACAGCACGTTCCTCTACCAACCACAGACAGCACGTTGCTCTACCAACCACAGACAGCACGTTCCTCTACCAACCACAGACAGCACGTTCCTCTACCAACCACAGACAGCACGTTGCTGGACCAACCACAGACAGCACGTTCCTCTACCAACCACAGACAGCACGTTGCTCTACCAACCACAGACAGCACGTTCCTCTACCAACCACAGACAGCACGTTGCTCTACCAACCACAGACAGCACGTTCCTCTACCAACCACAGACAGCACGTTCCTCTACCAACCACAGACAGCACGTTGCTGGACCAACCACAGACAGCACGTTGTTCTACCAACCACAGACAACACGTTCCTCTACCAACCACAGACAGCACGTTGCTCTACCAACCACAGACAGCACGTTGCTCTACCAACCACAGACAGCACGTTCCTCTACCAACCACAGACAGCACGTTGTTCTACCAACCACAGACAGCACGTTGCTCTACCAACCACAGACAGCACGTTGTTCTACCAACCACAGACAGCACGTTGCTCTACCAACCACAGACAGCACGTTGCTCTACCAACCACAGACAGCACGTTCCTCTACCAACCACAGACAGCACGTTGTTCTACCAACCACAGACAGCACGTTCCTCTACCAACCACAGACAGCACGTTCCTCTACCAACCACAGACAGCACGTTGCTCTACCAACCACAGACAGCACGTTGCTCTACCAACCACAGACAGCACGTTGCTGGACCAACCACAGACAGCACGTTGTTCTACCAACCACAGACAACACATTCCTCTACCAACCACAGACAGCACGTTCCTCTACCAACCACAGACAACACATTCCTCTACCAACCACAGACAGCACGTTCCTCTACCAACCACAGACAACACGTTCCTCTACCAACCACAGACAGCACGTTGCTCTACCAACCACAGACAGCACGTTGCTCTACCAACCACAGACAGCACGTTGTTCTACCAACCACAGACAGCACGTTGCTGGACCAACCACAGACAACACGTTCCTCTACCAACCACAGACAGCACGTTCCTCTACCAACCACAGACAGCACGTTGTTCTACCAACCACAGACAGCACGTTCCTCTACCAACCACAGACAGCACGTTCCTCTACCAACCACAGACAGCACGTTGCTCTACCAACCACAGACAGCACGTTCCTCTACCAACCACAGACAGCACGTTGCTCTACCAACCACAGACAGCACGTTGCTCTACCAACCACAGACAGCACGTTCCTCTACCAACCACAGACAGCACGTTGCTCTACCAACCACAGACAGCACGTTCCTCTACCAACCACAGACAGCACGTTGTTCTACCAACCACAGACAGCACGTTCCTCTACCAACCACAGACAGCACGTTGCTCTACCAACCACAGACAGCACGTTGCTCTACCAACCACAGACAGCACGTTCCTGTACCAACCACAGACAGCACGTTGCTGGACCAACCACAGACAGCACGTTGCTCTACCAACCACAGACAGCACGTTGCTCTACCAACCACAGACAGCACGTTCCTGTACCAACCACAGACAGCACGTTGCTGGACCAACCACAGACAGCACGTTGTTCTACCAACCACAGACAGCACGTTGCTCTACCAACCACAGACAGCACGTTGCTGGACCAACCACAGACAGCACGTTGCTCTACCAACCACAGACAGCACGTTGCTCTACCAACCACAGACAGCACGTTCCTCTACCAACCACAGACAGCACGTTGTTCTACCAACCACAGACAGCACGTTCCTCTACCAACCACAGACAGCACGTTGCTCTACCAACCACAGACAGCACGTTGCTCTACCAACCACAGACAGCACGTTCCTGTACCAACCACAGACAGCACGTTGCTGGACCAACCACAGACAGCACGTTGCTCTACCAACCACAGACAGCACGTTGCTCTACCAACCACAGACAGCACGTTCCTGTACCAACCACAGACAGCACGTTGCTGGACCAACCACAGACAGCACGTTGTTCTACCAACCACAGACAGCACGTTGCTCTACCAACCACAGACAGCACGTTGCTGGACCAACCACAGACAGCACGTTGCTCTACCAACCACAGACAGCACGTTCCTCTACCAACCACAGACAGCACGTTGCTCTACCAACCACAGACAGCACGTTGTTCTACCAACCACAGACAGCACGTTCCTCTACCAACCACAGACAGCACGTTGCTCTACCAACCACAGACAGCACGTTGCTGGACCAACCACAGACAGCACGTTCCTCTACCAACCACAGACAGCACGTTCCTCTACCAACCACAGACAGCACGTTGCTCTACCAACCACAGACAGCACGTTCCTCTACCAACCACAGACAGCACGTTGCTCTACCAACCACAGACAGCACGTTCCTCTACCAACCACAGACAGCACGTTGCTCTACCAACCACAGACAGCACGTTGCTGGACCAACCACAGACAGCACGTTCCTCTACCAACCACAGACAGCACGTTGCTCTACCAACCACAGACAGCACGTTCCTCTACCAACCACAGACAGCACGTTCCTCTACCAACCACAGACAGCACGTTGCTCTACCAACCACAGACAGCAGACAGGAAGCTGGATGTGGGTGTGTGTCCTGGTCGCTGCACTAGCGCCTCCTCTGGTCGGTCAGGGCGCCTGTTCAAGGGGGAGGGGGAACGGGGGGGGGGAATAGCGTGAT
>NC_079221.1:882287-902287 GCF_029633865.1 Lampris incognitus
AATATTAAGACACATTAAAAAAACTAATAAATGTCATATGTGTATCATCTAATGGGGAGGGGGGGATAATAAAGACGTTTTACTTGTAGTTACAAAGGAGATGTTTTTCGGTGTCTACAACTGGTGGCCAATTCGTTTATATTATTCAAGGTGGACATATCAGGTCTGCAAATAATAAAATACTTTTCTGCCAAGCACAGGTCACATCTTTTACCCCTAACTGAATATGCACTACTCTTTGCAAGGATTTTCCATGAGACATGAGATTTTCCGTGGGACTAACAGAGGGCCCTTTTAAGTTGAGGTTTAACGCCCATATGAGTAGCTTCAGAAATGAACATGCAAAAAATGCAGCGGCCTTAAGCCGCCATATTTGGTCATTGGTAGACAAGAGTATCAGTCATTCTGTCTCTTGGAAAATCAAGGTAAGCAGGAGGTAAGCAGAGGGTAAACAGAGGGTAAGCAGAGGGTAAGCAGAAGGTAAGCAGAGGGTAAGCAGAGGGTAAGCAGAAGGTAAGCAGAGGGTAAGCAGAGGGTAAGCAGAAGGTAAGCAGAGGGTAAACAGAGGGTAAGCAGAGGGTAAGCAGAAGGTAAGCAGAGGGTAAGCAGAACGTAAGCAGAAGATAAACAAACACTACAGACTGAAACAAACACTATACACTGAAACAAACAGTATAGACTGAAACAAACACTACACACTGAAACAAACAGTATAGACTGAAACAAACACTACAGACTGAAACAAACACTACAGACTGAAACAAACACTACAGACTGAAACAAACACTACAGACTGAAACAAACAGTATAGACTGAAACAAACACTACAGACTGAAACAAACACTATACACTGAAACAAACAGTATAGACTGAAACAAACACTATACACTGAAACAAACACTACAGACTGAAACAAACACTACACACTGAAACAAACACTACAGACTGAACAGTCACTGAATCAGACTGCCAACGTTTTTGCCAAATATTGAAAAATGCAAATCATACGTGCATACTGTGTTAATTGTCAAAAACAACAGACACCAGTCTGCATGGTGATTCTTGCAGCTCTTTCATATTAAGCAAAGTGATGGTTGGCATTAAAAGCCTGACAGCTTGTAAGTCAAACTTTTACGAGTCACACGTCGTGTGATGCTTGTTGACGAAACCTGGCGTTAGATTTCATTCAGGTGCAGAGAAACCCCTCAAGGAAAAACCTCCTAAATGAATTTCTGTAATATTTCTCTTTCTGGGATTTGAATCAGATTAAAATGGCAGCAGTTTCAATGCTGTCATCCCATTCATGAACTCCAAACCCTGCTGGAAGGTTATAGGCTTACTGTGAAGACGGCTGGGGGGGCTGATTAACGACGACAAGAAGGCTGACATCAAGAGCCAGCTGGGAAAATGAGGAGGGCTGGAGCTGAGAGAGGAGGCATTAGCAAATTCAGAGACAAAAAGAGGGATGAGGAGGGTTAAAAAAAAGAGAGATTGAGACGGCGTGAGAGAGAGAGAGAGAGAGAGAGAGAGAGAGAGAGAGAGAGAGAGAGAGAGAGGATGACAAATAAAGGAGGATATGATTAAAAGGTAATGACTTCCTTCTACTCTTGCCGCACACACACACACACACACACACACACACACACACACACACACACAGCGATACCGCTGATCCTAAAGTTCTGCGATGCCTCTAAGTCTTCATCCATCAACGGGCCAAATCACACTGTCGCATCACTTTTAATTAAGTAGTGCCAACGAATCAGGACTCTGAACGAACCCTCCATTACTACTGCGCTAATAGCTACCCCTCACACGCACATGCGCACGCACACACACACACACACACACACACACACACACACACGGTTTCCCTCCATCCTCCAGGCCCTGTGTGCTTGGTGAAGGAGAGCAGACAGACAGCATGAATAATAAGACACTAGACGCAATGCTGCCTACAATGGGGGGGGGGGGCGTTGCAGCTGTGCACGGTGGATTGGGGGGGTGGAGAGAAGAGGGGGGCCAGTGATTAACAGTCACAAATACACAGTCATGTGCATACGCGCTAAAACACAAATCAAACACACAAACATCAAACACAAATGTATAAACATCAGTACCTGGACATACATCACACATCAAACATATTATAAACCTACTGCATTACACGCAAACATGTCACACACCTAATGATGCATGTATACATCCTGGATGACATCAAACATGTTGCGCACCTAGTGATGCATGTATACATCCTGGATGACATCAAACATGTTGCACACCTAGTGATGCATGTATACATCCTGCATGACATCAAACATGTCGAACACCTAGTGATGCATGTATTCATCCTGCATGACATCAAACATGTCATACACCCAATGATGTATGTATACATCCTGGATGACATCAAACATGTTGCACACCTAGTGATGCATGTATACATCCTGCATGACATCAAACATGTCATACACCCAATGATGTATGTATACATCCTGGATGACATCAAACATGTCATACACCCAATGATGTATGTATACATCCTGCATGACATCAAACATGTCATACACCCAATGATGTATGTATACATCCTGGATGACATCAAACATGTTGCACACCTAGTGATGCATGTATACATCCTGCATGACATCAAACATGTCATACACCCAATGATGTATGTATACATCCTGCATGACATCAAACATGTTGCACACCTAGTGATGCATGTATACATCCTGCATGACATCAAACATGTCGTACACCTAGTGATGTATGTATACATCCTGCATGACATCAAACATGTCATACACCCAATGATGTATGTATACATCCTGCATGACATCAAACATGTTGCACACCTAGTGATGCATGTATACATCCTGCATGACATCAAACATGTCATACACCTAGTGATGCATGTATACATCTTGCATGACATCAAACATGTTGCACACCTAATGATGCATGTATACATCCTGCATGACATCAAACATGTTGCACACCTAGTGATGCATGTATACATCCTGCATGACATCAAACATGTCATACACCTAGTGATGCATGTATACATCTTGCATGACATCAAACATGTTGCACACCTAATGATGCATGTATACATCCTGCATGACATCAAACATGTTGCACACCTAGTGATTCATGTATACATCTTGCATGACATCAAACATGTTGCACACCTAATGATGCATGTATACACCCTGCATGACATCAAACATGTTGCACATCTAGTGATGCATGTATACATCCTGCATGACATCAAACATGTCGAACACCTAGTGATGCATGTATACATCCTGCATGACATCAAACATGTCGAACACCTAGTGATGCATGTATACATCCTGCATGACATCAAACATGTCATACACCTAGTGATGCATGTATACATCTTGCATGACATCAAACATGTTGCACACCTAATGATGCATGTATACATCCTGCATGACATCAAACATGTTGCACACCTAGTGATGCATGTATACATCCTGCATGACATCAAACATGTCATACACCTAGTGATGCATGTATACATCCTGCATGACATCAAACATGTTGCACACCTAGTGATGCATGTATACATCTTGCATGACATCAAACATGTTGCACACCTAATGATGCATGTATACATCCTGCATGACATCAAACATGTTGCACACCTAGTGATGCATGTATACATCCTGCATGACATCAAACATGTCATACACCTAGTGATGCATGTATACATCTTGCATGACATCAAACATGTTGCACACCTAATGATGCATGTATACATCCTGCATGACATCAAACATGTTGCACACCTAGTGATTCATGTATACATCCTGCATGACATCAAACATGTCATACACCTAGTGATGCATGTATACATCCTGCATGACATCAAACATGTCGAACACCTAGTGATGCATGTATACATCCTGCATGACATCAAACATGTCATACACCTAGTGATGCATGTATTCATCCTGCATGACATCAAACATGTCATACACCCAATGATGTATGTATACATCCTGCATGACATCAAACATGTCATACACCTAGTGATGCATGTATTCATCTTGCATGTCATCAAACATGTCATACACCTACTGATGCATGTATACATCTTGCATGACATCAAACATGTCATACACCTAGTGATGCATGTATTCATCTTGCATGACATCAAACATGTCATAAACCTAGTGATGCATGTATTCATCCTGCATGACATCAAACATGTCATACACCCAATGATGTATGTATACATCCTGCATGACATCAAACATGTCATACACCCAATGATGTATGTATACATCCTGCATGACATCAAACATGTCATACACCTAGTGATGCATGTATTCATCCTGCATGACATCAAACATGTCGTACACCCAATGATGTATGTATACATCCTGCATGACATCAAACATGTTGTACAGCTAGTGATGCATGTATACATCCTGCATGACATTAAACATGTCGCACAGATAGTGATGCATGTATACATCCTGCATGACATCAAACATGTCGTACACCTAGTGATGCATGTATACATCCTGCATGACATCAAACATGTCGTACACCTAGTGATGCATGTATTCATCCTGCATGACATCAAACATGTCATACACCTAGTGATGCATGTATACATCCTGCATGACATCAAACATGTCGTACACCTAGTGATGCATGTATACATCCTGCGTGACATCAAACATGTCGTACACCTAGTGATGCATGTATTCATCCTGCATGACATCAAACATGTTGCACACCTAGTGATGCATGTATACATCCTGCATGACATCAAACATGTCGTACACCTAGTGATGCATGTATACATCCTGCATGCATATGACAGCAAATAGCAAAAGCGCATGCATTACAAATACAAACACACAAATTCAATATCTCTCACACACACACACACACACACACACACACACACACACACACACACACACACACACACACACACACACACACACACACACACACACACACACACACACACACAAATGGACCAACACACGAGATCCCAAAACTTCCTGTGGGAGAAACGAATAGCTGAAGATGAGCTCAAGAACAAACTAAAAGCCCTAGTACTTAAAAAGGTGCTCAACCACAAGTAATAAGATGTCTGCAGGCACACACACACACACACACACACACACACACACACACACACACACACACACACGAGCGCGTTTACATGCTGTTATTGCCAGTTAGTGAACATGAGACTACAAGAACCAGATTTGTGAAGCAGAAGTTGAATCACAGTCAAAGCTAAATGTGTGTGTGTGTGTGTGTGTGTGTGTGTGTGTGTGTGTGTGTGTGTGTGTGTGTGTGTCTGTGTCTGTGAATGTTTTGTCCATTTCAGCATGTGCACATTTGTGTGTATCTGCACATACATGCGGAAGTGGTCATGTCGATGATACACCATAAACAGGCCTCCCTGATTGATAACAGCATATCAGTCCAAGAACACAACACACCTGATCTATGGTGTGATATTGTAGCCCTATTCATCAAGGTTGGTCCAGTTTTTTTTTTTTAAGTATGAATGTTTACATGGTGTGATATACACCGATCAGCCACAACACTAAAACCACTGACAGGTACGTGAATAACACTGTTTATCTCGTTCCAGTGGCGCCTGTCAAGGGGTGAGATGTATTAGGCAGCAAGTGAACAGTCAGTTGTTGAAGTTGAAGTGTTGGAAGCAGGAAAAACAGGCAAGCGTAAGGATCTGAGCGACTTTGGCAAGGGCCAGATTGTGATGGCTGGATGACTGGGTCAGAGCATCTCCAACACAGCAGGTCTTGTGGGGTGTTCCTGGTATGCAGTGGTCAGTACCTACCAAAAGTGGCCCAAGGAAGGACAAGCGGTGAACCGGCGACAGGGTCATGGGCGCCCAAGACTCACTGATGTGTGTGGGGAGGGAAGGCTAGCCTGTCTGGTCCGATCCGACAGAGGAGCTGCTGCAGTAGTACTGTAATTGCTGAAAAAGTGAATGCTGGCTATGACAGACAGGTGTCAGGACACAGTGCATCACAGCTTGCTGTGTATGGGGCTGTGTTGCTGCAGACCGGTCAGAGTGCCCACGATGACCTCTGTCCACCACTGAAATCACCTACAATGTGCACGTGAGCATCAGGACTGAACCACGGAGCAATGGAAGAAGGCGGCCTGGTCTGATGACTCACATTTTCTTTTACATCATGTGGACAGCCGAGTGCAAGTGAGTCGTTTACTTGGGAAAGAGATGGCACCAGGATGCACTATGGGAAGAAGGCAAGCCGGCAAAGGCAGTGTGATGCTCTGGACATGTTCTGCTGGGAGACCTTGGGTCCTGGCATTCATGTGGATGTTACTTTGACACGTACCACCTACCTACACATGGTTGCAGACCAGGTACACCCCTTCATGGCAGTGATGTTCCCTGAGGGCAGTGGTCTCTTTCAGCAGGATAATGCACCCTGCCACCCTGCAAAAATTGTTCAGGAATGGTTTGAGGAACGTCACAAATGGTTCAAGTTGTTGTCTTGACCTCCAAGTTCCTCAGATCTCAATCTGATCGAGCATCTGTGGGATGTGCTGGAAAAACAAGTCCGATCAATGGAGGCCCCACCTCACAACTTACAGGACATAAAAGGATCTGCTGCCAACGTCTTGGTGCCAGATACCAGAGGACACCTTCAGAGGTCTTGTGGAGTCCATGCCTCAACAGGTCAGAGCTGTTTTGGCGGCACTAGTGGGACGTACACGATACTAGGCAGGTGGCTTTAATGTTTTGGCTGATCGGTGTGTGTGTGTTTGGGGGGGGGGGGGGGGGTTAGGGTATATATACGTGTATGTGAGTGTCTGTGTCTGAAAGGTGTGTGATTTGTACAGCGAGACATCAATGTGGCAGGCATGACCAATTTGGGAACCCCATAACTGAGATTCAAAGATACAATGGGATTTAAGAAAATGTTCACAACCAACCACCTCTGCCTATGGACCTCTAACTGCACCGAAAACGACTGGCTATGCTGCGAGTTCTGGCCAGAAGCACACAAATCACCTTACACAACCATTTTCTTATCCTTTTCAAACCATAGGTGACATTTCTATACACTTCTATATATTCCTGTATAGAATACTTCTATATATTCTATATACTTCTATATATTCCTGTATAGTAGATAATACTTCTATATTCTATATACTTCTCTATATTCCTGTATAGTAGAGAATACTTCTATATACTCTATATACTTCTATATATTCATGTATAGAAGAGAATACTTATATATACTCTATATACTTCTATATATTCCTGTATAGTAGAGAATACTTCTATATACTCTATATACTTCTATATATTCCTGTAGATAATACTTCTATATTCTATATACTTCTATATATTCCTGTTTAGAATACTTCTATATACTCTATATACTTCTATATATTCCTGTATAGTAGAGAATACGTCTATAAACTTCTATATATTCCTGTATAGTAGAGAATACTTCTATATACTCTATATACTTCTATATATTCCTGTATAGAAGAGAATACTTATATACATATACCCCTCTAGTGATGTCCTTACAAAGCCTTTTATGAAGCTGATGAAGACCCTGTGTGCAGCTGCAGTGGCAGATGCTGCAGAGCAAACCGAGCAGGCTGCTGGTGACCAGCGCTCACGCTCAGCACTGGACGACTCATTTTGGACATTTGAGTCTCAGAAAAAGAGTGGTCCATTTTTACGTAGCTAGCAGTTATACCCCGTGTATTAGTCATTAAACAAGATACCTTGCAGGCCCTACAGAACAAAACAGGTTCAAGTAATTGCAAACCAAGTTCAGCTAAATTGATGCTGAATGTCACTGCATTCGAGGCCTGGGAGTCATACGCTACAACTCACCACTCCATTTTGCCTCAATTTGAAGAGAATCGGAGGTGGAGAACGGCATCCTCTGACGGGAACGCCACTGCTACTGTTCAGATGCTACTGAACACGCTGTGCCAAACATCAGCCGTCTGAGCACACTGTTTTTTTACATACCTCTGGACATACTTCAGTAGCTGAGCTCTGCAATGCCAATCTGCTGAATAGGACAGCCAAATAACAGTCAAAAGAACAGCATGGTGGCGTCCGGGTGGCGTGGCGGTCTATTCCATAGCCTACCAACACAGGGATCCTGGTTCGAATCCCCGTGTTACCTCCAGCTTGGTCGGGCGTCCCTACAGACACAATTGGACGTGTCTGCAGGGGAAAGCCAGATGTGGGTACCCGTCCTGGTCGCTGCACTAGCGCCTCCTCTGGTTGGGGCGCCCGTTTGGCGGGAAGGGGGGGAATAGCGTGATCCTCCCACACGCTACGTCCCCCTGGTGAAACTCCTCACTGTCAGGTGAAAAGAAGCGACTGACGACTCCACATGTATGGGAGGAGGCATGTGGTAGTCTGCAGCCCTCCCTGGATCAGCAGAGGGGGTGGAGCAGAGACCGGGACGGCTTGGAAGAGTGGGGTAATTGAATGGGTACAATCGGGGAGAAAAAAAGGGGGAAACCCCCCCCCCAAAAAAAAGAACAGCACAGTGAAATTAGTCTGTTCTGCTGTTGACTGACTCAAAGATTAATATGCATTATTGATTCAAGACCGATACGTTGCTTTTGGTCAAGATTGGTCCCATCACCTTCCTCCAGACACCATGTTGAAGCTACGACAACAGCAGCAAAACAAACCCAAGAGCTGCACACTTACCACTCCTGCCCTGCACACTTACCACTCCTGCCCTGCACACTTACCACTCCTGCCCTACACACTTACCACTCCTGCCCTGCACACTTACCACTCCTGCCCTGCACACTTACCACTCCTGCCCTGCACACTTACCACTCCTGCCCTGCACACTTACCACTCCTGCCCTGCACACTTACACCTCCTGCCCTGCACACTTATATCTCCTGCCCTACACACTTACCACTCCTGCCCTGCACACTTACCACTCCTGCCCTACACACTTACATCTCCTGCCCTGCACACTTACCACTCCTGCCCTGCACACTTACCACTCCTGCCCTACACACTTACCACTCCTGCCCTGCACACTTACCACTCCTGCCCTGCACACTTACCACTCCTGCCCTGCACACTTACACCTCCTGCCCTGCACACTTACCACTCCTGCCCTGCACACTTACCACTCCTGCCCTGCACACTTACCACTCCTGCCCTGCACACTTACCACTCCTGCCCTGCACACTTACACCTCCTGCCCTGCACACTTACCACTCCTGCCCTGCACACTTACCACTCCTGCCCTGCACACTTACATCTCCTGCCCTGCACACTTACACCTCCTGCCCTGCACACTTACCACTCCTGCCCTGCACACTTACCACTCCTGCCCTACACACTTACCACTCCTGCCCTGCACACTTACCACTCCTGCCCTGCACACTTACCACTCCTGCCCTACACACTTACACCTCCTGCCCTGCACACTTACCACTCCTGCCCTGCACACTTACCACTCCTGCCCTGCACACTTACCACTCCTGCCCTGCACACTTACCACTCCTGCCCTGCACACTTACCACTCCTGCCCTGCACACTTACCACTCCTGCCCAACACACTTACCACTCCTGCCCTGCACACTTACCACTCCTGCCCTGCACACTTACCACTCCTGCCCTGCACACTTACACCTCCCGCCCTGCACACTTACCACTCCTGCCCTGCACACTTACCACTCCTGCCCTGCACACTTACCACTCCTGCCCTGCACACTTACCACTCCTGCCCTGCCCACTTACCACTCCTGCCCTACACACTTACATCTCCTGCCCTGCACACTTACACCTCCTGCCCTGCACACTTACCACTCCTGCCCTGCACACTTACACCTCCTGCCCTGCACACTTACATCTCCTGCCCTGCACACTTACCACTCCTGCCCTGCACACTTACACCTCCTGCCCTGCACACTTACATCTCCTGCCCTGCACACTTACCACTCCTGCCCTGCACACTTACCACTCCTGCCCTGCACACTTACATCTCCTGCCCTGCACACTTACACTCCTGCCCTGCACACTTACACCTCCTGCCCTGCACACTTACATCTCCTGCCCTGCACACTTACACCTCCTGCCCTGCACACTTACAACTCCTGCCCTACACACTTACCACTCCTGCCCTGCACACTTACCACTCCTGCCCTGCACACTTACCACTCCTGCCCTGCACACTTACCACTCCTGCCCTACACACTTACATCTCCTGCCCTGCACACTTACCACTCCTGCCCTGCACACTTACACCTCCTGCCCTGCACACTTACCACTCCTGCCCTGCACACTTACCACTCCTGCCCTACACACTTACCACTCCTGCCCTGCACACTTACCACTCCTGCCCTACACACTTACATCTCCTGCCCTGCACACTTACACCTCCTGCCCTGCACACTTACCACTCCTGCCCTGCACACTTACACCTCCTGCCCTGCACACTTACACCTCCTGTCCTGCACACTTACATCTCCTGCCCTGCACACTTACCACTCCTGCCCTGCACACTTACCACTCCTGCCCTGCACACTTACACCTCCTGCCCTGCACACTTACACCTCCTGCCCTGCACACTTACACCTCCTGCCCTGCACACTTACACCTCCTGCCCTGGCTCACACCTCCTCTGACAACTGCCACCTGGAACATTTGCAGCAGGTACGCTTTTGTAGATAACCACCGAGCACCGACTGACAGAGACTCGATGCTGTGTGAGTTGACCCTCACAGGTCTGTGTTAGTTGACCCTCACAGGTCTGTGTTAGTTGACCCTCACAGGTCTGTGTTAGCTGACCCTCACAGGTCTGTGTTAGCTGACCCTCACAGGTCTGTGTTAGCTGACCCTCACAGGTCTGTGTTAGCTGACCCTCACAGGTCTGTGTTAGCTGACCCTCACAGGTCTGTGTTAGCTGACCCTCACAGGTCTGTGTTAGCTGACCCTCACAGGTCTGTGTTAGTTGACCCTCACAGGTCTGTGTTAGCTGACCCTCACAGGTCTGTGTGAGTTGACCCTCACAGGTCTGTGTTAGCTGACCCTCACAGGTCTGTGTTAGCTGACCCTCACAGGTCTGTGTTAGTTGACCCTCACAGGTCTGTGTTAGCTGACCCTCACAGGTCTGTGTTAGTTGACCCTCACAGGTCTGTGTGAGCTGACCCTCACAGGTCTGTGTGAGTTGACCCTCACAGGTCTGTTGGGTCTGCATCCTTCTCTGGATCTCTTGTCTCAGAGGATGCGGAGAGATTCACTGTGTTCTTCTTTGGTTGGTGATTACCATATGAATGTCACCATGTTCACCAGCTGGACACAGGCATCGCCATTAGGCTCCAAGCGAGCACACACACACATACACAACACCTCTGCTGCTGAGCTGAGGGACGGGCTGTCTTTTCTATCTATGACACACAAAAAGGCTAAACGTCTACACATGGGCACCGCGGCAATCCAGTTAAGGGGTATGAAAGACACACACATACATACAGATAACCTGAGTAGTGTGCAGAAGCCTGAGACTGCAAGCAGAAGCATACTTAGGAGTGTGTATGTGTGGTGTGTGTGTGTGTGTGTGTGTGTGTGTGTGTGTGTGTGTGTGTGTGTGTGTGTGTGTGTGTGTGTGTGTGTGTGTGTGTGTGTGTGTGTGTGTAAATCCGTGTGTGTTGTAAATTGGGGGCCAGAGATATTGAGAGCAGTTCCACATTTAACAAGCCATGCAATGAGGCGTTTTGTTCTTTCAGAGAAATCTACAACCACTGTCTTGGAGGACAGCCCAGCATCAGTGTTTCACTATCCATACATCCATCCTTATATACATACTTATATGTCTGTGTGTGTGTGTGTGTGTACAAACACACACACATACACACACAACAACGTAGGCACACATAGACACACACAAACAGACTACATCCTTATTTCCAGGATGACAGGCTGGCGTCTCACCTAGGCACTGGACCAGATGACCAGCAGCCTTCCTCTCTCCAGCAACACCATCTGTTTCTCTCTGTACCTCTCCAACACACACACACCCTTCACATGTCAAATCATCCACCACAGGTATCATCCATCCACCACAGGTATCATATCATCCACCACACATATCACTTCATCCACCACAGATATCATATCATCCACCACAGATATCATATCATCCACCACACATATCACATCATCCACCACAGATATCATATCATCCACCACAGATATCATATCATCCCCCACACATATCACATCATCCCCCACAGATATCATATCATCCCCCACACATATCACATCATCTACCACAGGTATCATATCATCCACCACAGACATCACATCATCTACCACAGGTATCATATCATCCACCACAGACATCACATCATCTACCAAGGATATCACATCATCCACCACAGATATCATATCATCCACCACAGATATCATATCATCTACCACAGATATCATATCATCCACCACAGATATCATATCATCTACCACAGATATCATATCATCTACCACAGGTATCATATCATCTACCAAGGATATCACATCATCCCCCACAGATATCACATCATCTACCACAGGTATCATATCATCCACCACAGACATCACATCATCTACCAAGGATATCACATCATCCGCCACAGATATCATATCATCCACCACAGATATCACATCATCCACCACAGATATCATATCATCCGCCACAGATATCATATCATCCACCACAGATATCACATCATCTACCACAGATATCATATCATCTACCACAGGTATCATATCATCTACCAAGGATATCACATCATCCACCACAGATATCATATCATCCACCACAGATATCATATCATCCACCACAGACATCACATCATCTACCAAGGATATCACATCATCCACCACAGATATCACATCATCCCCCACAGGTATCACATCATCTACCACAGGTATCATATCATCCCCCACAGGTATCACATCATCCACCACAGATATCATATCATCCCCCACAGGTATCATATCATCCCCCACAGGTATCATATCATCCCCCACAGGTATCACATCATCCCCCACAGGTATCATATCATCCCCCACAGGTATCATATCATCCACCACAGATATCATATCATCTACCACAGATATCATATCATCCACCACAGATATCACATCATCCACCACAGATATCACATCATCCACCACAGGTATCATAATATCCACCACAGATATCATATCATCTACCACAGGTATCATAATATCCACCACAGATATCATATCATCCACCACAGATATCATATCATATAACTACAAACTGTAGAGTTATAGTTACATAATAACTACAGATTGTGGAGTTATAATTACATAATAACTACAAACTGTAGAGTAATAGTTACATAATAACTACAGACTGTAGAGTTATAGTTACTTAATAACTACAGACTGTGGAGTAATAGTTACATAATAACTACAGACTGTAGAGTTATAGTTACATAATAACTACAGACTATAGAGTTATAGTTACATAATAACTACAGACTATGGAGTAATAGTTACATAATAACTACAGACTATGGAGTTATAGTTACATAATAACTACAGACTATAGAGTTATAGTTACATAATAACTACAGACTGTGGAGCAATAGTTACATAATAAATACAGACTATAGAGTTATGGTTACATAATAACTACAGACTATAGAGTTATAGTTACATAATAACTACAGACTATAGAGTTATAGTTACATAATAACTACAAACTGCAGAGTTATGGTTAGATAATAACTACAGACTGTAGAGTTATAGTTAGATAATAACTACAGACTGCAGAGTTATGGTTAGATAATAACTACAGACTGCAGAGTTATAGTTAGATAATAACTGAAGACTGCAGTGTCATAGTTAGATAATAACTACAAACTGTAAAGTTAGATAATAACTACAGACTGCAGTGTCATAGTTAGATAATAACTACAGACTGCAGTGTCATAGTTAGATAATAACTACAGACTGCAGAGTCATAGTTAGATAATAACTACAAACTGTAAAGTTAGATGATAACTACAGACTGCAGAGTTATGGTTAGATAATAACTACAGACTGCAGTGTCATAGTAAGATAATAACTACAGACTGCAGAGTCATAGTTAGATAATAACTACAAACTGTAAAGTTAGATAATAACTACAGACTGCAGAGTTATGGTTAGATAATAACTACAGACTGCAGTGTCATAGTTAGATAATAACTACAGACTGCAGAGTTATGTTTAGATAATAACTACAGACTGCAGTGTCATAGTTAGATAATAACTACAAACTGTAAAATTAGATAATAACTACAAACTGCAGTGTCATAGTTAGATAATAACTACAAACTGCAGAGTTATGGTTAGATAATAACTACAGACTGCAGTGTCATAGTTAGATAATAACTACAGACTGCAGAGTTATGGTTAGATAATAACTACAGACTGCGGAGTTATGGTTAGATAATAACTACAGACTGTAGAGTTATAGTTAGATAATAACTACAGACTGCAGAGTTATGGTTAGATAATAACTACAGACTGCAGAGTTATAGTTAGATAATAACTACAAACTGTAAAGTTAGATAATAACTACAGACTGCAGAGTTATAGTTAGATAATAACTACAGACTGCAGTGTCATAGTTAGATAATAACTACAAACTGTAAAGTTAGATAATAACTACAGACTGCAGTGTCATCGTTAGATAATAACTACAGACTGCAGTGTCATAGTTAGATAATAACTACAAACTGTAAAGTTAGATAATAACTACAGACTGCAGTGTCATAGTTAGATAATAACTACAGACTGCAGTGTCATCGTTAGATAATAACTACAAACTGTAAAGTTAGATAATAACTACAGACTGCAGTGTCATAGTTAGATAATAACTACAAACTGTAAAGTTAGATAATAACTACAAACTGTAAAGTTAGATAATAACTACAGACTGCAGTGTCATAGTTAGATAATAACTACAAACTGTAAAGTTAGATAATAACTACAGACTGCAGTGTCATAGTTAGATAATAACTACAGACTGCAGTGTCATAGTTAGATAATAACTACAAACTGTAAAGTTAGATAATAACTACAGACTGCAGTGTCATGGTTAGATAATAACTACAGACTGCAGTGTCATAGTTAGATAATAACTACAGACTGCAGTGTCATAGTTAGATAATAACTACAGACTGCAGTGTCATAGTTAGATAATAACTACAAACTGTAAAGTTAGATAATAACTACAGACTGCAGTGTCATCTTTAGATAATAACTACAAACTGTAAAGTTAGATAATAACTACAGACTGCAGAGTTATGGTTAGATAATAACTACAGACTGCAGAGTTATGGTTAGATAATAACTACAGATTGTAGAGTTATAGTTAGATAATAACTACAGACTGCAGAGTTATGGTTAGATAATAACTACAGACTGCAGAGTTATAGTTAGATAATAACTACAGACTGCAGAGTTATAGTTAGATAATAACTACAGACTGCAGTGTCATAGTTAGATAATAACTACAAACTGTAAAGTTAGATAATAACTACAGACTGCAGTGTCATAGTTAGATAATAACTACAAACTGTAAAGTTAGATAATAACTACAGACTGCAGTGTCATAGTTAGATAATAACTACAGACTGCAGTGTCATAGTTAGATAATAACTACAGACTGTAGAGTTACAGTTAGATAATAACTACAGACTGCAGAGTCATAGTTAGATAATAACTACAAACTGTATAGTTAGATAAGAACTACAGACTGCAGAGTTATGGTTAGATAATAACTACAGACTGCAGTGTCATAGTTAGATAATAACTACAGACTGCAGCGTTATGGTTAGATAATAACTACAGACTGCAGTGTCAGAGTTAGATAATAACTACAAACTGTAAAGTTAGATAATAACTACAGACTGCAGAGTTATGGTTAGATAATAACTACAGACTGCAGAGTCATAGTTAGATAATAACTACAAACTGTATAGTTAGATAAGAACTACAGACTGCAGAGTTATGGTTAGATAATAACTACAGACTGCAGTGTCATAGTTAGATAATAACTACAGACTGCAGCGTTATGGTTAGATAATAACTACAGACTGCAGTGTCATAGTTAGATAATAACTACAAACTGTAAAGTTAGATAATAACTACAGACTGCAGAGTTATGGTTAGATAATAACTACAAACTGCAGTGTCATAGTTAGATAATAACTAAAAACTGTAAAGTTAGATAATAACTACAGACTGCAGTGTCATAGTTAGATAATAACTACAAACTGTAAAGTTAGATAATAACTACAGACTGCAGTGTCATAGTTAGATAATAACTACAAACTGTAAAGTCAGATAATAACTACAGACTGCAGTGTCATAGTTAGATAATAACTACAGACTGCAGTGTCATAGTTAGATAATAACTACAGAATGCAGAATTATGGTTAGATAATAACTACAGACTGCAGTGTCATTGTTAGATAATAACTACAGACTGCAGTGTCATAGTTAGATAATAACTACAGACTGTAGAGTTATAGTTAGATCATAACTACAGACTGTAGAGTTATAGTTAGATAATAACTACAGACTGTAGAGTTATAGTTAGATCATAACTACAGACTGTAGAGTTATAGTTAGATCATAACTACAGACTGTAGAGTTATAGTTAGATAATACCTACAGACTGTAGAGTTATAGTTAGATAATACCTACAGACTGTAGAGTTATAGTTAGATCATAACTACAGACTGTAGAGTTATAGTTAGATCATAACTACAGACTGCAGAGTTATAGTTAGATAATACCTACAGACTGTAGAGTTATAGTTAGATCATAGCTACAGAATGTAGAGTTATAGTTAGATCATAACTACAGACTGTAGAGTTATAGTTAGATCATAACTACAGACTGTAGAGTTATAGTTAGATCATAACTACAGACTGCAGAGTTATAGTTAGATCATAACTACAGACTGCAGAGTTATAGTTAGATCATAACTACAGACTGCAGAGTTATAGTTAGATCATAACTACAGACTGTAGAGTTATAGTTAGATCATAACTACAGACTGTAGAGTTATAGTTAGATAATACCTACAGACTGTAGAGTTATAGTTAGATCATAACTACAGACTGTAGAGTTATAGTTAGATCATAACTACAGACTGTAGAGTTATAGTTAGATCATAACTACAGACTGTAGAGTTATAGTTAGATCATAACCACAGACTGTAGAGTTATAGTTAGATCATAACTACAGACTGTAGAGTTATAGTTAGATCATAACTACAGACTGTAGAGTTATAGTTAGATCATAACTACAGACTGTAGAGTTATAGTTAGATCATAACTACAGACTGCAGAGTTATAGTTAGATCATAACTACAGACTGCAGAGTTATAGTTAGATCATAACCACAGACTGTAGAGTCATAGTTAGATCATAACTACAGACTGTAGAGTTATAGTTAGATCATAACTACAGACTGTAGAGTTATAGTTAGATCATAACTACAGACTGTAGAGTTATAGTTAGATCATAACTACAGACTGCAGAGTTATAGTTAGATCATAACTACAGACTGCAGAGTTATAGTTAGATCATAACTACAGACTGCAGAGTTATAGTTAGATCATAACTACAGACTGTAGAGTTATAGTTAGATCATAACTACAGACTGTAGAGTTATAGTTAGATAATACCTACAGACTGTAGAGTTATAGTTAGATCATAACTACAGACTGTAGAGTTATAGTTAGATCATAACTACAGACTGTAGAGTTATAGTTAGATCATAACTACAGACTGTAGAGTTATAGTTAGATCATAACCACAGACTGTAGAGTTATAGTTAGATCATAACTACAGACTGTAGAGTTATAGTTAGATCATAACTACAGACTGTAGAGTTATAGTTAGATCATAACTACAGACTGTAGAGTTATAGTTAGATCATAACTACAGACTGCAGAGTTATAGCTAGATCATAACTACAGACTGTAGAGTTATAGTTAGATCATAACTACAGACTGTAGAGTTATAGTTAGATAATACCTACAGACTGTAGAGTTATAGTTAGATCATAACTACAGACTGTAGAGTTATAGTTAGATCATAACTACAGACTGTAGAGTTATAGTTAGATAATACCTACAGACTGTAGAGTTATAGTTAGATCATAACTACAGACTGTAGAGTTATAGTTAGATCATAACTACAGACTGTAGAGTTATAGTTAGATCATAACCACAGACTGTAGAGTTATAGTTAGATCATAACTACAGGCTGTAGAGTTATAGTTAGATCATAACTACAGACTGTAGAGTTATAGTTAGATCATAACTACAGACTGTAGAGTTATAGTTAGATCATAACTACAGACTGCAGAGTTATAGTTAGATCATAACTACAGACTGTAGAGTTATAGTTAGATCATAACTACAGACTGTAGAGTTATAGTTAGATAATACCTACAGACTGTAGAGTTATAGTTAGATCATAACTACAGACTGTAGAGTTATAGTTAGATCATAACTACAGACTGTAGAGTTATAGTTAGATCATAACTACAGACTGCAGAGTTATAGTTAGATCATAACTACAGACTGTAGAGTTATAGTTAGATCATAATTACATACTGTAGAGTTATAGTTAGATAATACCTACAGACTGTAGAGTTATAGTTAGATCATAACTACAGACTGCAGAGTTATAGTTAGATCATAACCACAGACTGTAGAGTCATAGTTAGATCATAACGACAGACTGTAGAGTTATAGTTAGATCATAACTACAGACTGTAGAGTTATAGTTAGATCATAACTACAGACTGCAGAGTTATAGTTAGATGATAACTACAGACTGCAGAGTTATAGTTAGATAATAACTACAGACTGTAGAGTTATAGTTAGATCATAACTACAGACTGTAGAGTTATAGTTAGATCATAACTACAGACTGTAGAGTTATAGTTAGATCATAACTACAGACTGCAGAGTTATAGTTAGATCATAACCACAGACTGTAGAGTCATAGTTAGATCATAACGACAGACTGTAGAGTTATAGTTAGATCATAACTACAGACTGTAGAGTTATAGTTAGATCATAACTACAGACTGCAGAGTTATAGTTAGATGATAACTACAGACTGCAGAGTTATAGTTAGATAATAACTACAGACTGTAGAGTTATAGTTAGATCATAACTACAGACTGTAGAGTTATAGTTAGATCATAACTACAGACTGTAGAGTTATAGTTAGATCATAACTACAGACTGTAGAGTTATAGTTAGATCATAACTACAGACTGTAGAGTTATAGTTAGATCATAACCACAGACTGTAGAGTTATAGTTAGATCATAACTACAGACTGCAGAGTTATAGTTAGATCATAACTACAGACTGTAGAGTTATAGTTAGATCATAACTACAGACTGTAGAGTTATAGTTAGATCATAACTACAGACTGTAGAGTTATAGTTAGATCATAACTACAGACTGTAGAGTTATAGTTAGATAATACCTACAGACTGTAGAGTTATAGTTAGATCATAACTACAGACTGTAGAGTTATAGTTAGATAATAACTACAGACTGTAGAGTTATAGTTAGATAATAACTACAGACTGCAGAGTTATAGTTAGATCATAACTACAGACTGCAGAGTTATAGTTAGATCATAACCACAGACTGTAGAGTTATAGTTAGATCATAACTACAGACTGCAGAGTTATAGTTAGATCATAACTACAGACTGTAGAGTTATAGTTAGATCATAACTACAGACTGTAGAGTTATAGTTAGATAATAACTACAGACTGCAGAGTTATAGTTAGATCATAACTACAGACTGCAGAGTTATAGTTAGATCATAACCACAGACTGTAGAGTTATAGTTAGATCATAACTACAGACTGCAGAGTTATAG